>NC_141874.1:614752367-615055398 GCF_056163025.1 Triticum urartu | reverse complement strand
GATCCTTTTGCCCTCCCCCGTATTGATCAAATCATTGATGCTACGGCAGGTTGTGAGCGTTTAAGCTTTTTGGATGCATATTCTGGATATCATCAGATCAAAATGGCAGTTAAGGACCAGGAGAAGACGGCATTCATAACTCCCTTTGGAGCCTTCTGCTATGTGTCTATGCCCTTTGGGCTCAAAAGTGCCCAGGCAACTTATCAACGGTGTGTACAAAATTGTCTTCACAAGCAGATTGGCCGTAATGTACATGCTTACATGGATGATATCATGGTTAAATCCAGGGAGAAGGAGACTCTGGTTGATGATTTGAAGGAAACCTTTGATAACCTAAGGACGTACAAGATGATGCTTAATCCGGACAAGTGTGTCTTTGCTGTACCGGCGGGCAAGTTATTGGGTTTTCTGGTGTCCAACAGGGGAATTGAGGCTAATCTGGAGAAGATCACAACCATCACCTCCCTGGCTAAACCGAAGTGTATCAATGATGTTCAACGCGTGGCAGGCCGGATTGCCGCGTTAAGCCGGTTTATCAGCCGCCTTGGTGAGAAGGCGATCCCTTTGTATCAGATGTTGAAGAAGACGGATCAGTTCGTCTGGAGTTCTGCTGCTGATGAAGCGTTTGAGGACTTAAAGCGGCAATTGGCCAATCCGCCTGTGCTCGCCGCTCCCATTGACAAGTAGCCGTTACTGCTATATGTTGCTGCTAATGCTCGTGCAGTCAGCGTGGCTATTGTGGTGGAACGAAAGGAGGCAGGTAAGGAGCATCCGGTTCAACGTCCAGTCTATCATATCAGCAAGGTACTCATTGAGTCCAAGCAAAGGTATCCGCACTGGCAGAAGATGGTGTACGGAGTGTTTATGGCAAGCCGGAAGCTTAAGCAATACTTCCAAGGGCACCCCATTACAGTGGTCAGTTCTGCTCCTTTGGGAGATATCATCCAGAACCAGGAAGCAACTGGCCGGATTGCAAAGTGGGCTATAGAGCTGGGGCCGTACGGTTTGAAATATGTGCCTCGGACAGCGATTAAGTCTCAAGCACTTGTTGATTTCATCAATGATTGGACAGAAATGCAAGCACCTGAAGAAAAGCCGGATCACACGTATTGGACCATCCATTTTGACGGATCCAGGCAGTTGGAAGGCTCGGGGGCTGGAGTCGTATTAACTTCCCCACGAGGTGATAAGTTTTGTTATGTTCTCCGTTTAATGTTCCCTTGTACTAACAATGCAGCTGAGTATGAAGCCTTGCTCCATGGTCTTCGGATGGCTAAGGAGACGAATCTAAGTCGAGTTAAGTGCTTCGGTGATTCGGACCTTGTGGCTCAGCAAGTGTCTGGCACTTGGGACTCCAAGGACCCACTCATGGCAGCATATCGTCGTGAGGTAGATATTGTTGCAGGTTATTTCAGAGTCTATCAGGTGGACCACGTGGACCGGCGGAAAAATGAAGCGGCGGACGCTTTAAGCCGGCTGGGCTCTCAGCGCAAACCGGTCCCACCCAATGTTTTTCTAGATGTGCTGCACAACCCGTCGGTGAAGATCCCTGGTGAAGAGGATTTTGCCATTCCTGATCCGGAGGCTCAATTGGTGGCAGTTCTTCATGTTATTCCGGATTGGACGCTTCCTTACCTTGCATACAAGAACCGGGGCGAGTTGCCAGAAGATGAGATTCTGGCCCGGCAGATAATCCGGCGATCCAAGTCCATGGCTGTCATCAACGGTGAGTTGGATCATTGCAGTGTTTCAGGAGCTTTTCAACGTTGCGTGTCTCCTGAAGAAGGCCGTGAAATTTTGCGTGAGATCCACGAAGGAGATTGTGGTCACCACGCCGGTTCAAAGTCTCTGGTGGCTAAAGCGTTTCGCCATGGTTTCTATTGGTTAACTGCTCATGCTGATGCGAAGGATCTGGTCAGATGATGTGATGGTTGCCAAAGGTTTTCAAGACGTGCTCATGTATCGGCTCAAGAATTGAGGATGATTCCAATTACTTGGCCGTTTGCGACTTGGGGGCTGGATATGGTTGGGCCTTTCAAAAGGTCCAAAGATAAGAAGACCCACCTCCTGGTGGCGGTGGACAAGTTTACGAAGTGGGTGGAGGCAGAACCTGTTAGCAAGTGTGATGCGGCCACAGCGATTCAGTTCATCAAAAAGGTGATTTTTTGGTTTGGCTTTCCGCACAGTATTATCACAGATAATGGTACCAATTTGTCCAAAGGTGCTATGAAGGAGTTCTGCGAACGGGAGCACATCCGGCTCGATGTTTCATCAGTAGCACATCCACAGTCCAATGGTCAAGCAGAAAGAGCTAATCAAGAGATCTTGAGAGGCATCAAGCCCCGGCTCATGGTTCCTTTGCAGAGAACGCCGGGTTGTTGGGTAGAAGAATTACCATCTGTGTTATGGAGCATCAATACAACACCCAACAGATCAACAGGATACACACCGTTCTTCATGGTTTATGGAGCGGAGGCAGTTCTCCCCAGCGATATCCGTCATGACTCACCTCGTGTCACGGCTTATGTTGAAGCGGACAACGAGACAGCACGGCAAGATGCTTTGGACCAGTTGGATGAAGAGCGTGACATCACAGCCGCCCGGTCGGTGATTTACCAGCAGGATCTTCGTCGTTATCACAGTCGCCGAGTCAGAACTAGAGCCTTCCAGGAAGGAGATTTGGTGCTTCGGCTCATCCAAGGTCAGACTGATATGCATAAGCTATCCCCACCTTGGGAGGGGCCTTTCGTGGTTAGCAAGAATCTGCACAACGGGTCATACTATCTGATCGATATTCGAGAGCATAAGGACTCACGTACATCAGAGGAGGAGACTAACAGGCCGTGGAATATAGCTCATCTTCGGCCTTACTATACCTGAGCCATTGGTTATACTTATGTACATACAATATATTATGATTAAGTATAATAAACCGGAACCCCAGCTAAAGCGGGGTATTTGTTCTTTTACATCATGTGAGGTTACACGGAGTTGCTCTAAAGCGGCCTCCAGTTTACCCCTTGAGTTCGCTTTGCTAAAAGCATCATGTTATATCACGTGGAGGATTGGTCGTGTCTGAACCAATACCATGCCTCTTGATAGGCGAAAGCCACCAGATCACTTGGGGACTTGGTCATGTCTGAACCAGTCATGCCTCTTGATCGGCCTAAGGCCACAGAATCACTTGGGGGCTTGGTCGAACCCGAACCATGACCACGCCATTTGGTCGGCATAAAATGCCACAAGAATCACTTGGGGACCTGGCTAACTAGAACCATAGTTACACCTAACGGGAGTTTGGTCGTGTTTGGCCATGGTTACGCCATTTGATCAGCTTAAATAAGTCTTTTTTGGCAAACGTTTTTTTCGTTGTTTTTGCTTCATACCTTTCTTTGAAGGGGTTTTTTGCTTTTTATTGTGTTTCTTAAACCGACAATTTTTTTTTCAATTGACGGAACACAGTTCACGTCAATCCGGAGGCTATTTGACTGGTTTAATCCGCGTTGTTAACATCCTCTTATGGAGTAACACGGTATTTATCGTAACCCGGCATGGTTTACATGGTAAACCAGCGTCATATATATATACAGGAGCTGTTATCTCCTCCAACAGTATGGGTTTGCAAAACTCCGCTTCAAGATTGGCCAAGCCAACTTCACGCTCAATGACGGCAGGTATTATGTATCTCAAAATTTGGTCATACTTAAAATTTTGTTTTGATTTCATATATGCAGACATCATATTCCGCCTGACGGTACAACCGCGGTGGCACTTGGCGCAGCTATTCGCTTGTTCTGACTGTCATATTGCGCTTGATAACGAGACAAGTCTGCTTCCTCAGCCAACTGACAAGCTAGTGGACGCACCTCCCGGTTTATCGCTCGCAGATCCGCCTCACCGAATTCTGATCCGTCTTCCTTTAAGCTGGGATAGCCCTGAGCCGCTTCAACAGGATCAAAATCCGGCACCCAGGCTTTTGCCCGGATTAAAGCATTGATTGCGCCGATTCGAGTAGCAGATTTCTTTAGCTCTTCAATCCGGACAGGAAGCACCGACAGTTTCATTAGCGTATCTTGAATCAAAGTAGGCGCCAGTTTGTTATGAGAGGCGGTATAGATGATCCGCTGGGCACCAGTATACAATTGTTCAACCAATGTATAGGCGGCTTTTAGCTTCTTCCGTACATCTGACCCCAAGTGACCAATGTGTGTCCCTGAAATACCGTAAAGGGTTAATAAGCCGGCGACTTTGTCAGAAGGCAGAGCCAATTCAGTAGGAAAACTGGCTTACCAAAGATAGCAGCAGTCATGGTATGCACGTGCCGCTTTATGCTGGTCAGTTCATCTGCCACTGGTTTTAGTGCAGCCTCAGCATCCTCTGCTCGTTTGATCAAAGCGGATTTCTCAGTGGCCCAGTCCGCCCGTTTCTTTTTGAAGTTTTCCTTAAGTTGTTCCATGACGCTTAACGCACTGGCCAATTCCTCTTTTGCTTTGGAGGTTTCAGCTTGTTGTGTTTTCAGGGCTTCTTGAAGATCGATGACTTGGTTCTCTTTCGTCTTCAGCTCCGCCTACATGCATACAGATATATGCTTCAGCAAACTGGTAGAAGGATTCAAGTACCAACCACATAACAAGTTATGCGCTTAGTACTTGGGGGCTAATGCATATTTGATCTAAAGCGGCCCCCGATTTACCCCTTCATCTTTCGATTGTTTACAAAGTCCCAAGATCAATACAAGTATTCAACTTGGCACTTGGGGGCTAATGGCTATTTGATCATATATATTCTGATACGGCAGTTTCAATTACTTAAAGTACCGGTTTAACTACGCTAAAGTTAAACCGGCCCTTGGGGGCTACATCAGCAAATTTCAAAGCAACAAGATTTATATTATTTAAGTCCCGGTTTGAAAGAATATTCCAAACCGGCCCTTGGGGGCTAGGAGAGTCAGGAATGGAAGCATACAAGCAAGAAGGAGCATATGGAAATTACCTCATATTTGTCTTTCATCATGTTGACCAGACCGGCTTCATAGTCACGGCTGGTATACAGCCGGTTCAGATAGCCGGAATGGATATCTTGGGCGTTCAGGGCAGCGTAAGTCATCAAATCAGCGTTCCACTTGCCTTTACCAAAGGCAGCAAGTTCTTCCTTGGCAGAATGTTTGGATAAAGCGACAGGATTGCTTGGCTCAGTATGGCCAGTGCCAGTAATGACAACTTCATCATCATTGGTACCGCCGGTTTGCACTGGAGCTGTTGGCTTGTCAGTAGGTTTTACGGGACCGGTGGAGCTTTCAACCCGGAGGGAACTTGTGGGCTGATGGATAGGATCTAAAGTATCATTAGGTCTTTCCTCAGCAGTAAGATCATCATCTGGTTGCGGTGGATCATTGGGAATATCCTCAGCAATAGCCGCTTCAAGATTGGGTGTGGTGCCTGGTTCAAGAATGACATCTTCTTCGGCCGCTTTATCCAGGTGGGCCTTCTTGCTCGGCCTAGGTTTGGCCCTGAGAAGAATAACAAAATTAAATACAGCATATGTTCTAAGGCAATATACTGCAAACATCACAATAAATATAGCTTACCCAAGCACCGTTTTGAGCGGTGGGAGCTGAGTAGCCGACGACTCGCCAGAAGATGAGTGGGAAATAACCTGATAATCGGAGTCAGACGGATTAAGAGGTTGATGAAAGCAGCCCGCTTTAGGACAAGCACTGACAAGCGAATTAGAGACCTCGAAATGACGTTTTCGAACCGGACTGTTCGGTAAACCGGCGGAGGTAACTACCTGGCCGCTGTGCCGGGTGGTGCGGCGAGCTTCGTGTTGTTGGGTCTTCATAAGAAGTTTAGGATCCAAATAAGCAAGAGGATGAGAAAATTTAACTTTCCGGTTTGCCTGACGGATTTTTTTGTGAAGGCAAAGTTTCTGAATCGGAAGAGAGAATAATTACCTCTGCAACATCCGCGTGGCTGGCTTCGGCATCATCCTGACAAATGTCATCATCAATAAGATGCATGAAAAATAAACCAAGTGAGTCAAGCTCTACCTCAAGGTCCGGATTATCCACCTCGTCATCAGGGGCCGGATTAGAAGATGCAGTGGTTCTTTTCCGGTGGACAGTCTTCTTCACAGCTTTAGTTTTTTGCCGGGTTGCTCTTTCCGGTTTATCTGCTTTCTCTAGTTTCTCTTGCGGCAGCTTTTTGCTCCAAAACGGATCATCGCCCTGATTATGCAGACACTGGTATTAAAAACAATGACCAGACATATCAATAACAGATTCAGCAAAGAGAAAAATCAAAGTCTCACAGCTGGCGGTTTGTTGGTGGCACAGAAGGGAAGCAGGCCGGTTCTAGCGCAGATGTGCTCCCGTTCATTCAGTATCTTACGCACAGCTTCTGTGATCTCTTCACTGGAGAGCTGGAGTCTTGAATGTCGCAGTGGGTCATCTACACTATCAGTATATTCGCACATCAAACCGGAGCGCTGACTAAGGGGCAGTATGCGCCATGATATCCAACAGCGAGCAAGGTCAACCCCTGTTAAACCGTTAGCCATAAAGGCTCTGAGCTTTGACAGCTGAGGAGCATATTTGCTTCTCTCCCGGGCACTCAATCGTTGAGGAAAAGGATGGGTATTGCTGAGCCGCTCCGGACGAAAGCCAGGCAAGGGATTCTCACCAGCAGGGGAGGTGTCTTTGCAGTAGAACCATGTCTGATTCCACTCCTTGGGGTGACTGTGCAGCTTGGCGTGAGGGTATGTGACTTCTTTCCTTTTTTGAATCGCCATGCCACCCAACTCCGTATTAGAGCCATCAGTAAACTCAGTACGGCGGTTTAGATGGAAAAGATCTCTGAATAATTCCACTGTGGGCTCCTCTTGAAAGAACACCTTACAGAGCACTTGGAAGTGGCACATATTTGTAACAGAGTTGGGGCCAGTGTCTTGCGGATGGAGTTGGAAATCAGCTAGAACATCCCGGTAGAATTTAGAACCGGGCGGTTTAAAACCCCGGGCTAAGTGGTCTACGAAAACAACAACCTCTCCTTCTCGAGGTGTGGGGGGGCATTCTTTGCCAGGAGCCCTCCAATGGACGGTGTCTTTGCTGCCCAAGGCGCCAATCAGGACTAAATCGTCCAGTTGATCCTCTGTGACGCGAGAAGGGACCCAATTGCACTCATACACTTGCTTGGCCATGATGAAATCTACAAAATACATTGATATGTGCAATGTTAAACCGGAAGCAGATCTATCTAAACCGGAGTTTATGAAGCAACAGCATCACGGCGGTTCAACAAGGGGACTAATGATATATGATAAGATTGCTTTTTCAAAGGTGAACCGCCTATGTGGTAAAGAGGATACAGATCTAAGGCAAGAATGACTAAGGAAGGTAAAAACAGATTTCATAAGGTCACAGTGAAATTTTGGATCTGCCGTAAGACAGGAAAATAAAAGGATTTAGACCTAAAAGGTTGATCTCAAAGCAATTCACAAGGGACCAGATCAATGTTTTATGCGCATAATGGTTTTCTTTGGTAGCAGAAGATAAGCCGTTACGGGGAATACATCAGGTTTGAAGTTTTATTCATGGGCTAAAGAAGAAACAAAGGAAGAACAGCGCTAGAGTCTCGATGAACTTCGACGAACGAGGAAACCCTAGAACAGATCTGCAGGGGAAAGGAAAAAGATTTACCGGAGCTGAGGAAGAAGAGGAAGGTCGCCGCGATGCTCTGGTGTGCTCAGGTTGATGCAACGGCCAAGGTTGATGCAGAGGTCGACGGTGGCGGCGGAGCTCCGAAGCTGGGCAACGCGAAGAAGATGAAGCAGAAGGGGTCGGAGGGAAAGAGAAAGGAAATGACCCTTCGGTCCTATTTATAAAGAAAGGGATATGTCAGGCACGAGAATCAAGGAGCCGCGAGTTTGGAAACAAAGTTGCGGCCTTAATTGCCGCAGGCTTGTTAACAGGATAAGGTTTTTTATAACCAGTGATGTCACACCGGTCTACCGTGAGCAGAGAAGATGACATCACGGCGGTTCAACAAAATACAAGAAGATGTTGAAGATGAAGATTTTTGCTAAGGATTGACATGAACATGTTCAAATCAATTTGGGGCCTAATGTTGGGGATATTACTACTGGGCGTAAACCGGCCAGGACAGGCCGGGTTAACTTCATCAGTAGTTGGGTATGATAAAAGCCCATGAGGACAGATGAGGGCTAAAGGCCCATAATCGGTTTAAGGCCTATAGCTATAAACCGACGTCGGTATGTAACTTGTGTTATAAGTTAGGAATAGTGGAGACCGAACTGGACGCATCTATGAGCCGGTATCGGGACTCTATAAACCGACGGGCGTCACCCATGTATATAAGGGGATGACCCGGCGGCGGTTCGACGAGAGACAACGACTCGAGACATAGGCGAAGCTTATTCGCTCCCTACATCGAAACACCCATCAAATCCATCACAACTAGAAGTAGGCTTTTACCTTCATTGAAGGGGCCGAACTAGTATAAACTCTCTTGCGTCCTTGTGTCCGCTTTAACCCCTTAAATCTAACCCGTAGCGATGGCTCCACGACTAAGTCCTTTCTCTAGGACATCTGCCGTGACAAAACCACTACACATATCGAGACAAAACTCATATTCATTTTGTCCGAAATCCACTCAGTGGAGTATCCTTATATTTTCCAGGGGTCAATGGTTCTTACAGGGTACTACCTCCCTTAAAATTCACAAATCTTCCATAGACCATATTTCTCATATCCTCAAAATGGCCAAAATTCTTCTTCATAGAGTAACAACTCATAAAATCCATATCAGTACCAACGATGCTAACTTTATTCATTCTCAAATGATTACAATCTCTCGCTTTTCCATTACATGTCTCAACTCAACACCTCAATATAAAATAAAATGTTCTCACTTCTACTACTCCATTTCTTTTGTTGCAAACTTAACTATCTAGGACAAGTTTCCTACTCCTTGGGGAATTCTCTGTCAAAGTGCCCTGCTCCATTACAACTAAAACATATTACTTCTGACAACTATCGAGGTTTCCTTTTTGGGCAACTGTTGAGGTAGTGCCCTGACTCCTTGCACCCGTAACAGGTGATATGACTCAGATCCCTCCTGGGCTCTAATCGGTTTCTCTTCCTGGACTTTTCCATTCCAATCAGGGCTTCTATTTCCTGTGGGTCATATTCTACTTCCTCTGTCGGGAATTCTACTAGATCCCCATTCAAACAATTTTGGGAGATGTGTCCTTCTTCTCCACATGAATAGCAAGACTTAGTGCAGGGTTTACTCGGGTCTTCTTTAGGTGTGTCCTCCATCTCTTCCTTCGTCATAGCTTCTTCTAAAATTTCCATGAGGGCTCCTTTCATTACTTCTTTCTTCTGCTGGATGGTTCGTTGTACCATGGGGTAAATGTGACACTGAGTAGGATAGGGGGTAGTCCCTTCACACAAGAAACAAGTAATCTGCCTAGTTGGGAATTCTTCAACTGGGTGACTTCTTTCACAATTAGTGTATTCATCCTTGTTTTCTTTATGGGTGTGTCCTATTTCTCCACAAATCTTGCATGCACAAGGTTTCTTCATATCCTTTCCATAAGGCTTCAACTTCTGGGACACAAGCCGAGACTTTGGCAGAGTAACTTAAATTCTTTCCAAGTGGTTACTCCTTGCCATCCATTGATGGTTTGGTACATCCTCCACCAAGTAGCAGCACCTCTTTCAAAGCATTGAAGAGCATGCTGGGTCATATCCTTTCCGACTATAGGGTTATTCTTCATGTGATCCTCCATGTTCTGAATCCATTGGTCCGTCTCCAATTGATTCATCGGTCCAGAAAATATAAGCTCATCTTCATTCATCCTCTATTGGGTCCATGGGTTTGGGGTGAGAGATAGAGGGGGATGCACACAATACAAACAATGGTTTTAAAAAGACAGATTTTATCTGTGGCTGTCGGAAAAACATCAAACAAATGACAGCTCACAAACGTCGCATCTAGCGTAGGCATATAACAGGGGTTGAGTCTTCTAAAGGTCAATAAATCTTCAAAGTCATCAAGCTCTACGAGTCTTGTTCATGTCTCCAATGGCTTCTTCCGATCATGCTTGTCTTTCTCAAGTTCTTTTGCCAGATCAACTCTGTTGACGCGAAGTCTCTTGAGACGTCCTTTAGTATTCTGGAGATGCATTCCTAACTTCTAGGTTTCAACATCCTTGGCATGAATCATGGTCCTACTGTCCTTCAGTTCCTGACGAATCTCCTGTATCTCAAGGTTTTACTCCTCTAGCTTGGCTACTTTCAGCTTCCGGATCCTGAGTTCTTCACGAAATGCTCCTTGTCAAATATAGCTTCCTAAATGTCCATCTTAAAATCCTTCATGTAATACTCCAGATCCCGGTGTTACGTCAGCTAAGGTTAAAACTTCACCTCTTGCTGATAGGTGCTCCATTAGCCTTCTACCATCGAATCCTTCCATGCATATGCATGCTTAACTCAGCACGGTGAAAATATTATAAGCGGGCGATAACCTCATGGATAGCCATGGTTCTGCTCTTGTCATTTCCATGAGCTATCTCTCCATAGTAGATATCTCCTGCCTTAGGGTTTTCCTTGACAGAACTTTGAGTTTTTAACTCTCCATGCTCCGGTCTTTCTCCGATACACCTTGATCTCGGGTATTGACAACTTCCATAGTCTGCCAAGTTCCATAAGGGTAGCCTTCCTAGGTCACACAAATCTGGAAATTCTTCGGAGCCTCCAATTCTCCTAGTCTTCAGAGTCTTCAACAGTTGTAGTTTCAATTATCATAATGTATGGTAAAATCCTCTTCATTCTGAATGATCTCGGTTGTCCGATATCTTGTACTTCTTGGAGTGGTCTCATCAGTCGAATGTTCGTGTGGTCAAAAGGGAAAAGGGGGTATGGTCTCACTAAAAGGGGATATTTGAATAAGCTCAGAAGAGAAGAGAGGTAAAAGATCTTTTTGAAAAGTAAAGTTTTAGAGAAAAATCTTTCCTATTGGCTTGCCAGTTTCTAGGGTCACGTTCTACAGTCAACATGTGCTCTGATACCATCTTGTAGCGACCCGACTCGAATGGATCAAGTCTTTGTGCTTAAGTGTCATCCCTGGATCGGTATGCTGACACACAGTACTCGAAGATTTATAACAGAGGTAAATCACATGTAAAAGTAACGTAAATACTATTACCTCAATCCAAAAAGCGGAAGTAACAACAAGGTTGTGGATTCCCATCAACACCAACGACAAAGTTGAGTGTAGAAATCGTAACCCTAACGTATCACTTACTCGTCGTAAGATACCTGCGACATGAGACGTTGCAGCCACAAGGGTAAGTACATTGAATGTACTGGCAAATTCACACCATAGAGAATGATGAACAATGGCTATCACTACATGCATATATGGCTGGTGGAAAAGCTCTATGGTTATATGTTTTTGCGAAAAGCCAATTTTTCCCTACTGCAAAGGAATACATTTTATTTCACTATCAAGGTGGTTGTTAAACATTGAGAGTGTAGAAACCCTCTCAATCGCAATTAAGCATCATCATTAAAACCCAACAAAATTATTTAAAGTCACATGATGAGATTCACATGATAATTCAAGTACTAGATACTCAAGACGTCCATAACCGGGGACACGTCTAACCATGATTAGTTTATACACTGTGCAGAGGTTTGTGCACTTTTCCTCACAAGACTCGATCTCCTCCGTTGGGATTCTCGCACTACATGGTGTTGGAGAAATGGATGACCGAGACATAGTTTTTCAGAAGCGCTAGCACCTTATGATCGGGTAGACCGTTACACCTACTTTCCCCTACATCTGCTAGTCTACCACTGTAAGAGTTCGCACGACTTAATCAACTATGCTAGAGCCCATAGTAGCTTGTGGCTGCACACGGAAGTTTCTAGTATGAATAATCTCATGATCCCTTTGAGCCTGGGTGGCGGTCCATTAAGAAAAACAGGCAATCGCTGGAATACCCAGGTGCCTCAATCCACCCAGATGTGTATTTAAGTTGCCACCTTAAGTTTAACCATTAATTAAACAATCTCACATCTGTCATGAATACTCTCGAACCCAATCCACGTCTACAAGCATAGCATGGCAATATAAGCATAACGTAATCGTAACTCCCAAGGTTTAAATGCAGGACAATAGGTTCCTACTTTATCAACTACTTCCCAATACCACATGTTATCAATCCTACTTAGGAAATGTCTGAGGATGAAACTAATGCATAAAAACTGGGTATGAAAGGGATATGATCAAAGTGTGAACTTGCCTGCAATGTTGATGAAGATGGTTCGCACTCAAAACTCTTGATAGTTCTACTCGTCACACTTCGTTCAATCTATCGTGAGAAAGCAATAGTAACCACACATAAGCAATCACTCAGAAGATCGGGAAGAACGAAGAAGACAGTTCGAAAAACATCAAAACCAAGCAAATAACTCTTGCAACATAAAACAATTTCTAACAGTACCAAAATCATGTGAATTTGGCCTTATCAGAAAGTTTAGGTCAAGAGCTTTGATTTGCAAAAAGAATCAACTAAATCGGAGTTACGAAACTCAAGTTATGAACAAAAAAAGTTTGAATATGAATCTGAACAAATTTCGAAATTTAACAATTATAAAAAGTTGACGTGACAGGTTAACTGGATAGGTGAAAACAAGACGAAACTATAGGCGTTGGTTTCATATAATTTGGATGAATGAGTAAAAAGTTATGGCTATTTAAAAAATCAGGGCCAAGCTGTTTTACAAGAGAAAAATTGTTACGGTTAAGGTCTAACGTATAAATACGTAGACTAATTGATAATCTAATTATTCTATTGTATTAGTCTAAAATAATAAACTACGGAAGTATAAAAAAACAAAGAAAGATACCTTTATAAGGCAGAGAAAAAGATGACTTTGGAGAAATGAGACAATTTCCAAAAGTCGCGTCGGAGGGGAGAAAAATATTTTTATCTAGTCAAACCAAAATATTGATTTAACGCGAACCGGATGATTTTTGAAGGCTCTATGTCTATATTTATAGATGGAAAAGAGGTTTAAGGGTTAAAAGTTAGACAATGTAGGACACAACGTAGACGAAAATATACGAAACAGAGAAGAAAAAGGCTAACGCCTCGCACGGGCATTCGGCCGGCCGCGCGCGCACGCTGCGGCTGCAGCTTTTTTTTAAACGAAATTCGGCCTAAGAAAAAAAAGAAAAGGCTGGCTGGGCCTGGCCCATGTAGGAAAAAAAAGGACGCCTGCTGGTACTATGATGCGCACGTATGCAACATTTAGGGACGGGCCGCATGTACAGTTTTTTAAAAATAGAAGCAGAAGGTTAACCTGAATAAAGAAAAATAAAGTAAAAATTTTATATAGGCATATTATATATCAAAATTTTCAGAAAAAGATTTTTTACAACATGAACATTTTTGTAGCACCAAATAAAATCTACAAATATTGAAATAAAGCAAACAGTGCTACTGATGCAATAAAACCTCATAAAAATCATTTTAAAAATACCAAAATTAATTCAAATTTATTTCTCTCCAATTTTTTGATGTAGGGAATCATATTACCCTATTTTCCATATATTTTATTTTTGGAGAAAAATAATTTGAATAAAACTCAAATAACTCTAAATTGAAAATAAATTCAAAAGAACGTTGAATTTAATTCTTTGAAACTCCCAACTCATATTTCATATGTTTTGAAGAAGTCATTTTATCTTCGCTCGTGAAAATCATCGAGTTGCATAAAGTTCCTAGGTTGGAAATATTTTCCAAATGAAATCAAATATTTTCAACACCCCTTGTCATTTAAATAAATGGAAGAAGTCATGTCATCTTCTCTCCAGGGTTTGTGGTGAAAAGAATTTGAATTCACAGAGATCACGAATGCAAAATGAAAGTTTGGGAAAGTCCTTTTATTCCCTCTCATTTAACTTTCAAAAAGATTTCGAATTTCACTCAATCAATCAAACAGTCAATCAAATCTATTTATTTATTATAACATTCCAAAATTTAGAATTTTGGGATGTTACATCAGAGTTTTCAATAATCTCTCTTCCTCATGCTCTGAAAGGTTAGCACTAATAATAACAGGATATATCCTTTTCTCATCAAGATAAGCATATTTAATAGTATCAGGTAACGGTTTAAGCTCAAACACGGGATCACCCTTGGGAGGAGGAGGATCCCTTAGGATTTCAATAGGCAAATTGTGGTTCAGAATAGGTTCCTGTTTAAAGAATACTTCATCTATTTCCCTTCTTTCATTCATAAACATATCATTTTCATGGTCTAGCAAATATTGTTCTAAAGGATCACTAGGAGGTACGTCAATAAAAGCAAGACCAATAATTTCATCCTTACTAGGTAATTTTTCTTCACGGTGTTGTCTACTAAATTTAGAGAAATTAAATTCATGAGACATATCATCTAACCCGATAGTAACAACATCCTTTTTGCAATCTATCTTAGCATTAACAGTGTTTAAGAAGGCTCTACCAAATATAATGGGACAAAAGCTATCTTGTGGGGAACCAAGAAAAAGAAAATCAGCAGGGTATTTAGTTTTCCCACACAAGACTTCAACATCTCTAACAATTCCCATTGGTGAAATAGTATCTCTATTGGCAAGTTTAATTGTGACATCAATATCTTCTATCTGAGCAGGTGCAATATCATGCATAATTTCTTTGTATAAGTCGTAAGGTATTGCACTAGCACCCATATCACATAAGCCATGATAATATGATCTCCTATTTTAACATAAATAACAGGCATGCCTACCACAAGTCTGTTTTTTATCTTTAGCACAAGGTTTAGCAATTCTAGCAGTCTCATCAAGGAAATGAATAACATGCCCATCAATATTATCAGACAAGAGATCTTTAACAATAACAATATCAGGTTCAACTTTAATTTGCTCAGAAGGTGTATAAGTTTTAATATTGCTTTTATGAACCATAGTTGAAGCTTTAGCATGATCCTTTATCCTAACAGGGAAAGGTGGTTTCTCAACATAAGAAGTAGGAACAATAGGATCATTATAAGTGATAGTCTTTTCTTCAACTTTAATAGGTGCAGCTACTTTTACTTCTATGGGGGGATGATATTCAAACCACCTCTCCTTGGGGAGATCAACATAAGTAGCAAAAGATTCACAGAAAGAAGCTACTATCTCAGAGTCAAGTCCATATTTAGTGCTAAATTTACGGAAAACATCGGTATCCATAAAAGATTTAACACAATCAAACTTAGGTGTCCTACCTGACTCCTTACCTTCGTCGAGGTCCCAATCTTCAGAGTTGCGTTTAATCCTTTCTAATAAATCCCATTTGAATTCAATAGTCTTCGTCATAAAAGAGCCAACACAAGAAGTATCAAGCATGGTGCGATTGTTATCAGAAAGCCGAGCATATAAAATTTAAATAATCATCTCTCTTGAGAGCTCATGATTGGGGCATGAATATAACATTGATTTAAGCCTCCCCCAAGATTGAGCGATGCTTTCTCCTTCGTGAGGCCAAAAATTATATATATAATTGCGATCACGATGAACAAGATGCATAGGATAAAACTTCTGATGAAATTCCAATTTCAATCGTTTGTAGTTCCATGACCCCGTATCATCACATAGCCTATACCATTTCAATGCATCTTCCTTTAAAGATAAAGGGAAGACCTTCTTCTTAATAACATCTCCGGGTACACCTGCAAGCTTAAATAATCCACAAACTTCTTCCACATATATTAGGTGCTCATCAGGATGCGTTGTTCCATCTCCTGCAAAAGCATTAGCTAGCAGTTTTTCTATCATACCCGAAGGAATTTCAAAGCAGACATTTTCATTTTCAGTAGGTTCAGTAGGTTGAGGAGCAACTCTTTGCTCTACTGGTCGGGGTGAAGATACCCCGAACAAGCCCCTCGGAGGATTACTTTTCATAGTAACAAGTGACAGTAAATTTCAGCACACTATATAAATTTTCCTTACCAAATTCCACCTACCAAAGGCGCTTCACTCCCCGGCAACGGCGCCAGAAAAGAGTCTTGATGACCCACAAGTATAGAGGATCTATCGTAGTCCTTTCAATAAGTAAGAGTGTCGAACCCAATGAGCAGCAGAAGGAAATGATAAGCCGTTTCCAGCAAGGTATTCTCTGCAAGTACTGGAATAAGTGGTAACAGATAGTTTTGTGATAGGATAATTTGTAACGAGCAACAAGTAAAAAAAGTAAATAAAGTGCATCAAGGTGGCCCAATCCTTTTTGTAGCAAAGGACAAGCCTGGACAAACTCTTATATAGAGAAAAGCGCTCCCGAGGACACATGGGAATATCGTCAAGCTAGTTTTCATCATGTTCATATGATTTGCATTCGGTACTTTGATAATTTGGTATGTGGGTGGACCGGTGCTTGGGTACTGTCCTTACTTGGACAAGCATCCCACTTATGATTAACCTCTATTGCAAGCATCTACAACTACAACAAAAGTATTAAGGTAAACCTAACCATAGCATGAAACATATGGATCCAAATCAGCCCCTTACGAAGCAACACATAAACTAGGGTTTAAACTTCTGTCACTCTAGCAACCCATCATATACTTATTACTTCCCAATGCCTTCCTCTAGGCCCAAATAATGGTGAAGTGTTATGTAGTCGATGTTCACATAACACCACTAGAGGAGAGACAACATACATCTCATCAAAATATCGAACGAATACCAAATTCACATGACTACTAATAGCAAGACTTCTCCCATGTCCTCAGGAACAAACATAACTACTCACAAAGCATATTCATGTTCATAATCAGAGGGGTATTAATATGCATATAGGATATGAACATATGATCTTCCACCAAAGAAACCAACTAGCATCAACTACAAGGAGTAATTAACACTACTAGCAACCTACTAGTACCAATCCCGGACTTGGAGACAAGAATTGGATACAAGAGATGAACTAGGGTTTTGAGAGGAGATGGTGCTAGTGAAGATGTTGATGGAGATTGCCCTCTCCCGATGAGAGGAGCGTTGGTGATGATTTCCCCCTCCCGGAGGGAAGTTTCCCCGGCAGAACAGCTCTGCCGGAGCCCTAGATTGGATCCGCCAAGGTTCCGCCTCATGGCGGCGGAGTTTCGTCCGAGGAGATGGCTTATGATTTTTTCCTCATCGAAAGACTCCATATAGCAGAAGATGGCCATCGGAGGGCCACCAGGGGGCCCACGAGGTAGGGGGCGCGCCCAGGGGGGTAGGGCGCGCCCCCCACCCTCGTGGGCAGGGTGTGGCCCCCTGGTGAATTTCTTGCGCTCAGTCTTTTTTATATATTCTGAAAATGTCTTCCGTGAAGTTTCAGGACTTTTGGAGCAGTGCAGAATAGGTCTCTAATATTTGCTCCTTTTCCAGCCCAGAATCCCAGCTGCCGGCATTCTCCCTCTTTATGTAAACCTTGTAAAATAAGAGAGAATAGGCATAAGTATTGTGACATAATGTGTAATAACAGCCCATAATGCAATAAATATCGATATAAAAACATGATGCAAAATGGACGTATCAGAGATACCTGTAGAGTATCTTTATAATCACCCAGTTACATTGTGACGTTTGATAGCACACTAAGTGTTCCTCCGGTATTCGAGAGTTGCATAATCTCACAGTCATAGGAACATGTATAAGTTATGGAGAAAGCAATAGCAATAAACTAAACGATCATAGTGCTAAGCTAATGCATGGGTCAAGTCAATCACATCATTCTCTAATGATGTGATCCCGTTAATCAAATGATAACTCATGTCTATGGCTAGGAAACTTAACCATCTTTGATTAACGAGCTAGTCAAGTAGAGGCATACTAGTGCCACTCTGTTTGTCTATGTATTCACACATGTACTAAGTTTCCGGTTAATAAAATTCTAGCATGAATAATAAACATTTATCATGATATAAGGAAATATAAATAACAACTTTATTATTGCCTCTAGGGCATATTTCCTTCCCATTGCACATCCCGGTACACCGTCGGAGGCATTCACATAGAGTCATATTTTTGTTTTAGTATCGACTTATAATTTTTGAGTTGTAAGTAGACAGAAGTGTGATGATCTTCATTATTAGAGCATTGTCCCAAGTGAGTAAATAAAATAAAATAAAGGAGAGAAGGCCAAAAAAGAGAAGGCCCAAAAAAAGAGAGAAAAAGAAATAAGGGACAATGTTACTATCCTTTTGCCACACTTGTGCTTCAAAGTAGCACCATGATCTTCATGATAGAGAGTCTCCTATGATATCACTTTCATATACTAGTGGGAATTTTTCATTATAGAACTTGGCTTGTATATTCCAACGATGGGCTTCCTCAAAACGCCCTAGGTCTTCATGAGCAAGCAAGTTGGATGCACACCCACTTAGTTTTCTTTTTGAGCTTTCATACACTTATAGCTCTAGTGCATCCGTTGCATGGAAATCCCTACTCACTCACATTGATATCTATTAATGGGCATCTCCATAGGCCGTTGAAACGCCTAGTTGATGTGAGACCGTCTCCTTCTTTTTTTGTCTTCTCCACAACCACCGTCTATTCCACCTCTAGTGCTATGTCCATGGCTCATGCTCATGTATTGCGCGAGAGTTGAAAAGGTTTTAGAACATCAAAATTATGAAACAATTGCTTGACTTGTCATCCGGGTTGTGCATGATTTGAATATTTTGTGTGATGAAGATGGAGCATAGCCAGACTATATGATTTTATAGGGATAAGCTTTCTTTGGCCATGTTATTTTGAGAAGACATAATTATTTGTTAGTATGCTTGAAGTATTATTGTTTTTATGTCAATATTAAACTTTTGTTTTGAATCTTACGGATCTGAAAATTCATGCCACAACAAAGATAATTACGTGGATAAATATGTTAGGTAGCATTCCACATCAAAAATTCTGTTTTTATCATTTACCTACTCGAGGACGGGCAGGAATTACGCTTGGGGATGCTTGATACGTCTCCAATGTATCTATAATTATTGATTGTTCCAAGCTATTATATTATCTGCTTTGGATGTTTTATATGCATTAATATGCTATTTTATATGTTTTTTGCGACTAACCTATTAACCTAGAGCCCAGTGCCAGATTCTGTTGTTTCCTTGTTTTGGAGTTTCGCAGAAAAGGAATACCAAACGGAGTCCAAATGAAATAAAACTTTCGCGATGATTTTTCTTCGACCACAAGACACCCAGGACACTTGGAGTGCAAGTCAGAAGAGCCACAAGGCGGCTGATACATCTCCAACGTATCTACTTTTCCAAACACTTTTGACCTTGTTTTGGGCTCTAACTTGGATGGTTTGAATGGAACTAACCCGAACTGACGCTGTTTTCAGCAGAATTGCCATGGTGTTATTTTTGTGCAGAAATAAAAGTTCTCGAAATGACCTGAAACTTCACGGAGAATATTTTTGGAAGTTATAAAAAACACTGGCGAAAGAATCAACACCAGGGGGCCCACACCCTGTCCACGAGGGTGGGGGTGCGCCCATCCCCATGGGGCGCGCCCCCTAGTCTCGCGGGCCCCCTTGAGACTCCACCGACATCAACTCCAACTCTATATATTCACGTTCGGGGAGAAAAAAATCGGAGAGAAGGATTCATCATGTTTTATGATATGGAAATGCCGCCAAGCTCTAATCTCTCTTGGGAGGGCTGATCTGGAGTCCGTTTGGGACTCCAGACAGGGCAATCCGTCGCCATCATCATCATCAACCTTCCTCCATCACCAATTTCATGATGCTCACCGCCGTGCGTGAGTAATTCCATCGTAGGCTTGCTAGACGGTGATGGGTTGGATGAGATTTATCATTTAATCGAGTTAGTTTTGTTAGGGTTTGATCCCTAGTATCCATTATGTTCTGAGATTGATGTTGCTATGACTTTGCTATGCTTAATGCTTGTCACTAGGGCCCGAGTGCCATGACTTCAGATCTGAACCTATTATGTTTTCATGAATATATGCGAGTTCTTGATCCTATTCTGCAAGTCAATAGTCACCTACTATGTGTTATGATCCGGTAATCCCGAAGTGACAATAATCGGGACCACTCCCGGTGATGACTATAGTTTGAGGAGTCCATGTATTCACTAAGTGTTAATGCTTTGTTCCCGTACTCTATTAACAAGAGGCCTTAATATCCCTTAGTTTCCAATAGGACTCCGCTGCCACAGGAGGGTAGGACAAATGATGTCATGCAAGTTCTTTTCCATAAGCACGTATGACTATATTCGGAATACATGCCTACATTACATTGATGAACTGGAGCTAGTTCTGTGTCACCCTATGTTATAACTGTTGCATGAGGAATCGCATCCGACATAATTATCCATCACTGATCCAATGCCTACGAGCTTTTCACATATTGATCTTTGCTTAGTTACTTTTCCGTTGCCACTGTTACAATTACTACAAAGCTGCTACTGCTACCTTTGCCACTGTTACCGCTAATTCCATATTACTTTGCTACTAAATACTTTGCAGAAGATATTAAGTATTTCAGGTGCTGTTGAATTGACAACTCAACTGTTAATACTTGAGAATATTCTTTGGCTCCCCTTGTGTCGAATCAATAAATTTGGGTTGAATACTCTATTCTCAAAAACTGTTGCGATCCCCTATACTTGTGGGTTATCAAGACTATTTTCTGGCGTCGTTGCCAGGGAGCATAGCTCTATTATTTGAGTCACTTGGGATTTATATCTGTTGATCACTATGAGGAACTTGAAAGATGAAAGAATCAAGATTTTCCCTCAACTATGAGGGGAGGTAAGGAACTGCCATCTAGCTCTGCACTTGATTCACCTTCTGTTTTGAGTAAACTTGCGAAACCTACTCATACTATTCATTCTGATATGTCGCATGTTATTGATGATGCCACTTCTGCTTTGCATGATACTTATGATGAAACTACTTCTATGCTTGATAATACTGTGCCATTAGGTGAATTTCTTGATGAACAACTTGCTTGGGTTAGAGAAAATGAAATTATTGAAACAGATAATATTGATGAAAGTGACGATGAAGATTCTCCCCCTAGATATGAATTGCCTGATGTGCTGGAGGGTTATGTTATGGATGAAGAAACTGCTAGAGATGTTTTAGCTTGCAATGATAGATATGATCTTAAGAAACTGTAAGCTAAGCTGAAATAAAAATCTTTCAATGCTAGCATGAAATATGACCCTGCTTTTGCTACTTCACCTATCTGTATTTCTGATAAGGGTTATGATTTCTCTGTCGATCCTGAGTTAATTACTTTGGTTGAATCTGATCCTTTTTATGGATATGAATCTGAAACTGTTGTGGCACATCTTACTAAATTGAATGATATAGCCACCCTATTCACTAATGAGAAAAAAATTCGTTATTACTATATCCTTAAGTTATTTCCGTTTTCATTAAAGGGTGATGCTAAAATATGGTTTAATTCTCTTGATCCTGCTTGTGTGCGTAGTCCCCAGGATATGATTTATTACTTCTCTGCTAAATATTTCCCCGATCATAAGAAACAAGCTGCCTTAAGGGAAATATATAATTTTGTGCAAATTGAAGAAGAGAGTCTCCCACAGGATTGGGGGAGGCTTCTCCGATTACTTAATGCTTTGCCTGATCATCCTCTCAAGAAAAATGAAATACTTGATATCTTTTATAATGGACTAACTGATGCTTCCAGAGAGCACCTGGATAGTTGTGCTGGTTGTGTTTTTAGGGAAAGAACTGTTGATCAAGCTGAATTGCTATTGAATAATATGTTGAGTAATGATAATGATTGGACACTTCCTGAACCAACTCCTAAGCCAACTCCGAACAAAAGGGGTATTCTATTTCTTAGTCCTGGAGATATGAAAGAGGCAAAGAAATCTATGAAATAAAATGGTATTAAAGCTGAAGATGTTAAGAATTTACCACCTACTGAAGAAATGCATGGTCTTGATAACCCTACACAGGTAGTAAAGGTAAATTCTCTCTATAGATTTGATGAAGGTGATATTCCTCGTTATAAGTCTGCTAGCCAATGCTTCGATGAGTTTGATAATTTTATTGTTAAACAAGAAAACTTCAATGCTTATGTTAGTAGACAATTGGAACATAATGCCTATATGATTGAACACTTGAGTGATTATATGTCTAGAGTTAAAGGTGAACTTAAACTTATTAGTAAACATGCTTCTATGGTTACCACTCAAGTAGAACAAGTGCTTAAATCTCAGAATGATTTGCTCATTGAATTAGATAATAAGAAAAATTATGATGCTGTTAGAGTTGTGACTAGAGGGGGTAAAATGACTCAGGAACCTTTGTATCCTGAGGGCCACCCTAAGAGAATTGAGCAAGATTCTCATAGAACTAATCTTGATGCACCTAGTTCTTCTAAGAAGAAGAAAAAAGAAAAATGATAGGACTTTGCATGCTTCTAGTGAACCTGTTGTTGACACACCTGAGAATCCCAATGATATTTCTATTTCTGATGTTGAAACACAATCTGGTAATGAACATGAACCTAGTGATAATGTTAATGATGATGTTCATGCTGATGCTCAACCTAGCAATAACAATGATGTAGAGATTGAACCTGCTGTTGATCTTGAAAACCCACAATCAAAGAATCAACATTATTATAAGAGAGACTTTATTGCTAGGAAGCATGGTAAAGAAAGAGAACCATGGGTTCAGAAACCCATGCCTTTCCCTCCTAAACCATCCAAGAAAAAGGATGATGAGGATTTTGAGCGCTTTGCTGAAATGATTAGACCTATCTTTTTACGTGTGCGTTTGACTGATATGCTTAAAATGAATCCTCATGCTAAGTACATGAAAGATATTGTTACAAATAAAAGAAAGATACCGGAAGCTGAAATTTCCACCATGCTTGCTAATTCTACTTTTAAAGGTGGAATACCAAAGAAACTAGGAGATCCAGGAGTACCAACTATACCGTGCTCCAATAAAAGAAACTATGTTAAAACTGCTTTATGTGATCTTGGAGCCGGTGTTAGTGTTTTGCCTCTCTATTTATATCATAGACTTGATTTGAATAAGCTAACACCTGCTGAAACATCTTTGCAAATGGCTGATAAATCAACTGTTATACCTGTCGATATTTGTGAGGATGTCCCTGTTGTGGTTGCAAACGTTACTATTTTAACGGACTTTGTTATTCTTGATATTCCTGAGGACGATAGTATGTCTATTATTCTTGGTAGACCATTTTTTAATACTGCAGGGGCTGTTATTGATTGCAACAAAGGCAATGTCACATTCAATGTTAATGGTAATGAGCATACGGTACATTTTCCAAGGAAACAACCTCAAGTCCACAGTATCAATTCTATTGGAAAAATTCCAACAATTACTATTGGAGGTTTTGAATTCCCTCTTCCTACTGTCAAGAAGAAATATGATATTCTTATTGTTGGGGATGTGCATTTCCCCGTTGAGGTAACTTAGTGTTATTCGAAAATTCTCCGGTTTCATGTTATTCAGAAAGAGTTTGTTAACAAGACTTGATCAACCTTGTTAGTGGATTCCTTTTGATGAGCATGAGATGGATGAAGTTAGAAAGCACAACTCTCTGTACCCTCTTTTTACTTTTATTATTTAGATTAAATAAAGCAAAAATAGTAGTTTCTGTTTGTTTTCTGAATTATCCTTATAATAAAAAATACCCTGAAAAATAAAAGTTCTCCAAATGTCCTGAAAATTTTAGATGATTTTTTGTAGAATATTTAACAACATATGGCACTGAGAACACACCGGGGGGCCACACCACCTGGCCACGAGGGTCCATGGCGCTCCCACCCCCTTGGGGCGTGCCCCCTGCCTCATGGACCCCACGCGGGCCTTCTCCAGTTATTCCAGCACCCACACACTTCGTCTTCCTCCAGAAAAATCCTCCCGCAGCTCAAACCCGTGTTCTAGCTCATCTTGCTGCCATTTTCGACCTCCTAGCTCAAAGCTCCATTCACAAAACAGCTTTGGGGGATTGTTCTTCGGTATGTGACTCCTCCAATGGTCCAATTAGTTTTTGTTCTAGTGATTTATTTATTGCAAACTTTTGCTGCTAAGGTGACCATGTTCTTGAGCTTGCATGTCAAATTTATATGGTCCCAAGTAGTTTTAATGCATGATATGGCCTCTAGGCACTTGTGGGAGTAGTTGCTATCAATCTTGTTAAGTTTGGTTCACTTTTATTTTGAGTCACTAAAAATTTCAGAAATTTTTTAGAGGAAGAAAATGATGAAGAGATTGTTGAGGGGCTCCTCGAGCCGAAGCTCAAAGGATAAGCAAGGTGAAAAGAATAAGAAGCCCAAATGCAATCTCCCTCGCACTGTTGAGGTTCGGCCGTGCGAATGGCCTTGTGATGGCTTCTTGAGAGTAGCCGAGATTTATGAGGACTTTTATTATTTGGCTGAGAATGCAGGCCTCATTGACTTCCTCCGCGACCAGCGCGAATAGTATCTCCTCCTCACTAATATTTTCATGCAAATTTTTTATTTTCATGCTAAGAAATCACCACCTTCAGTGGAGTTTCACTTATATGATGAGGTTAAGGAGATGTCACTATATGATTTTTGTCGGGTCTGTAAGATACCCTTTGTGGGCAGCATAGAGGAACCACATCGTAATGATGTGGGGGGGGGGGGTTATTGATACAATTTCTGTAGGGGAAATAAGGAAGGTTTTTGATGCATGAATTACTAGCATACATTTTCCTGTTCTACGTTACTTTGCAATATTTGCTAGTAGATGCTTAATTGGTCGCGGGAACAGTGGAAATCTCAGTGCTCCTGATATTGTTATTCTGCGCCATGCTTTGTTCATGATACCACTTTCAGTTTAGGCGCTATTGTTGCTAAAAAATTAAATCTGAACCATACAAAGGGCCCCATCTTCGGAGGCATCTTTGCTTCGCGCCTTGCTGCACACTTTAGGATACCTATTAGGCATTATGAGAAAGAGGAAAAGTTGTTGCCCCCTATTTTTCTAGATTATAAGAGTATGGTAGCACATGATTATATTGTTAAAGATAAGAAGAAGATTCTTAAGTATAAATTGATATTTGATGAAAATTACTATGAGATTATTACTTTGCCTGCGCCCTCTTTGTTTAACATATTTTCAGGCACGTACCTCATTTTGCCGGAGGCTGTTTATGCATACTGGAGCCTGACACAAGCTCTAGAGCCTGAGCCGGAGCCATCCCTTGACCCTTATCGACAGTCTGTTTATCAGTGGGATCCGGAGGAGATCGCCAACCAGTGGCACCCAGAGGACACTCCTCCATACACCGGAGAGGGCAGCTTTGAGCCATGGCCCTAGACCAACTTAGGCCAAAAGTCTAAGCTTGGGGGAGTACGTATTTCTCACCGACATTACATTCATGTTCACACACTCATTAGTTCTCGATGCACATACTTTTTCATTGTACTATCCATGCTAGTTTAATTTCTTTTTAAGCCTTCTTCTTGTGTGTTTGAAAAACCTTAAGAAAACCCCAAAAATATAGTTGTAACTTTTAGCTAGTTTACTTTCCATGCTTGTAGTAGTAATAATTAAAAAGAAAACCCAAAAATATTTCTCGTTCTTCTTTTGCTTGTTCTCATGTAAATAGTTTTGTTTCTTTTCTTTTCTTTGGGGGCTGAGAGGAGAAGACCATGATGAAAATGCTGAGTGGCTCTCATATGCATTATTGTCGATCTAACAAAGAGCCCATATTACCTTGTCTTCTCCCTTGTATTGAATGCTTGCAGATTCCAACTTAGTCCAATGCACGTGCACTATTATTATTATCCACACCATTCGGTCGTGCAAGTGAAAGGTGAAAGTGCGTTATATCGACTAGAGGGGGGGTGAATAGGCGATTTTTATGAAAATCTTCAAAACGTGAGAGTTATGAAGACAAACAGTGAATATTATGCCTATTACTGTGCAGCGGAAGTTAGATTACACTAGGCCAGCCATGGTCATGTATTCAATAGATTGAAAGCGCAATGACAAACAGCTTCAGTGTAATAAGGATCAGGTAGGAAGAAGTTATGAAGCCAAACAGATCATACATTCATGTTGTGAAGACAAAAGATAAAGCAAGCATGCAATGGCTTCACAATGAATAACTGTAAGTAAAAGGAAGTGAAGATGAAACCAGTGACACGTTGAAGACAATGATTTGTTGGACCAGTTCCAGTTGCTGTGACAACTGTACGTCTGGTTGGAGCGGCTAGGTATTTAAACCAAAGGACACACAGTCCCGGACACCCAGTCAAGGACACTTAGTCCAAGACACCCAGTCCTCACCGTTTTCTCCTTGAGCTAAGGTCACACAGACCTCGCGCAATCACTCAGGTAAGTCTTCAAGGTAGACTCCCAAACCTTCACAGACTTCGTTCATTGGCAATCCACAATTTCTCTTGGATGCTCAGAACGCGACGCCCAACCGTCTGGAGGATGCACAGTCCTCAAGTGTAATAAGTCTTCAGATCACATAGACAAGAAGACTTAAGTGATGCCCAATTTACTCTGGCTCTGGGTGGTTAGGGCTTTTCTCCTCACTAGGAATTTTTCTTTCAAAGGCTTCGAGGTGGGTTGCTCTCAAACGACAAAAGCCGTGCGCTGAAATCTGAGCAGCCAACCGTTTATGGTTGTGGGGGGTGGACTATTTATAGCCACTTGGCAACCCGACCTGATCTGTCCGAAATGACCCTGGGTCACTAAGGAACTGACACGTGTACCAACGGTCGAATTTTGAACTCACACGACAACTTTACTTGGGCTACAAGTAAAGCTAACTTGTCTGACTCTGGACAAGATTTTCTCTCAAAGTCTTCGCTTGAAGACATAGGATTTGAATTAGGCATCACTTTAGTCATTCTGACTGGTTCTCTTGGACCCCACTTAACAGTATGGTGATTCCTATGACACAACATAAATGAAATAAAACTACGAAGGATCTAAGTCTTCGAGTTCCATAAGCTTCATAGGGAGTCTTCTCATGTCATTGTCTTCAATATGAATATCTTCATAAACCACCATTGTCTTCAATGTCTTCGTACATTTTTAGGGGTCATCTCTGGTAATAAAACCGAATCAATGAGGGACTTCTACCTGTGTTTTCCTGCAATTCTCACAAACACGTTAGTCCCTCAACTAGGTTTGTCGTCGATACTCCAAAACCAACTAGGGGTGGCACTAGATGCACTTACAAAAGGCAATAATGATGATATATGATGGACTGATTGAGATGAGAGAAGCTGGTATGAACTCGACGTATCTTGTTTTTGTAAATATGATTAGTTCATCATTCCTGATTCAGCCTATTATGAATGAAACATGTTTGCAATGACAATTATAGATTATAGTTGCTCATGCAATGCTTAATTAGCTAGGAGTTTATAATGGTTTACCTTGCGTGCCAACATGCTATTAAAATGGTTGTGATGTGGTATGATAGGGTGGTATCCTCCTTTGAACGATTCGAGTGGCTTGACTTGGCACATGATCACGCATGTAGTTGAACAAAATCAACATAGCCTCCACGATATTTATGTTCATGGTGAATTATATACTACTCATGCTTGCACTCAGTGTTGATTAATTTTAATGCATGTTCATGACTGTTGTCGCTCTCTAGTTGGTCACTTCCCAGTCTTTTTCTAGCCTTCACTTGTACAAAGCGGGAATACTGCTTGTGCATCCACTTCCATAAACCCCAAAAGTTATTCCATATGAGTCCACCATACCTTCCTATATGCGGTATCTACCTGCCGTTCCAAGTAAAATTGTATGTGCCAAACTCTAAAACTTCAAATGAAATTCTATTTTGTATGCTCGAATAGCTCATGTATCAACTAGGGTTGTCTATATCTTCCCTGCTAGGTGGGTTATTCTCACGAGGAGTGGACTCCGCTCCTCATTCACGAGAAAATGGCTAGTAACCAGGATGCCCAGTCCCATGCTTAAATTAAAATAATTGCAAACAAAACTCCCCCAGGATTGTTGTTAGTTGGAGGTGTAGGGGAACGTAGTAATTTCAAAAAAATTCCTACGCACAAGCAAGATCTGATGGGGAACGTAGTAATTTCAAAAAAATTCCTACGCACACGCAGGATCATGGTGATGCATAGCAACGAGAGGGGAGAGTGTTGTCTACGTACCCTCGTAGACTGTTCGCGGAAGCGTTATATCAACATGGTTGATGTAGTCGTACGTCTTCACGATCCGACCGATCCAAGTACCGAAAGCACGACACCTCCGAGTTCTGCACACATTCGGCTCGGTGACACCCTCGCCTTCTCGATCCAGCAAGAGGGGCGAAGTAGTAGATGAGTTCCGGCAGCACGATGGCGTGGTGACGGTGTTGGTGAAGAACAATCTTCGCAGGGCTTCGCCTAAGCACTATGAAAACTATGACGGAGGATAAACTAGAGGGGACGGGGTTGCCGGCACATGGCTTGGTGTTTCTTGATGTGTCTTGGGTGCTAGCCCTACCCTTCTATTTATATGTTGAGCCTTGGGGTCGAAACTTGGAGTAAAAGCCTCCACAAGGTCGGTTTCACCCGAAAGGCAAGAGTCCTTCTCGGACTCCAGGGCCAGACGCCAGGGTTCCCGGCGTCTGGACCCAGATGCCAGGGACCCTAGCGTCTGGCCCCTGGACTCTGCAAAACTTCCTTTTGCGCTTTCCAAAAACCTTGTGGGCTTTCCCCTTTGGCCCAAATAAAGTGTTCTCGTACCCAAACATTTCGAGAAACATCCGGAACCCCTTCCGGTGAATTCTGGAACCCTTCCAGTGACCAAACACTATTATCCCATATATCAAACTTTATCTCCGGGTCATTCCGGAGTTCCTCGTCATGTCCGTGATCTCATCCCGGACTCCGAACAACATTCGGTCACCAACAACATAACTCATAGTACTATATCGTCAACGAACGTTAAGCGTGCGGACCCTACGGGTTCGAGAACTATGTAGACATGACCGAGACACCTCTCTGGTCAATAACCAATAGCGGGACCTGGATGCCCATATTGGCTCCTACATATTCTACGAAGATCTTTATCGGTCAACAACATACATTGTTCCCCTTTGTCATCGATATGTTACTTGCCCGAGATTCGATCGTCGATATCTCAATACCTAGTTCAATCTCGTTACCGGCAAGTCTCTTTACTCTTTCCGTAATACATCACCCCACGACTAACTCATTAGTTGCAATGCTTGCAAGGCTTATAGTGATGTGCTTTACCGACTGTGCCCAGAGATACCTCTCCGACAATCGGAGTGACAAATCCTAATCTTGTAATACGCCAATCCAACAAGTACCTTCGGAGACACCTGTAGAGCACCTTTATAATCACCCAGTTACGTTGTGACGTTTGGTGGCACACAAAGTGTTCCTCCGGTAAACAGGAGTTGCATAATCTCATAGTCATAGGAACATGTATAAGTCATGAAGAAAGCAATAGCAACAAACTAAACGATCAAGTGCTAAGCTAACGGAATGGATCAATTCAATCACATCATTTTCCTAATGATGTGATCCCGTTAATCAAATGACAACTCATGTCAATGGCTAGGAAACATAACCATCTTTGATCAACGTGCTAGTCAAGTAGAGGCATATTATTGACACTCTGTTTGTCTATGTATTCACACAAGTATTATGTTTCCGGTTAATACAATTCTAGCATGAATAATAAACATTTATCATGATATAAGGAAATAAATAATAACTTTATTATTGCCTCTAGGGCATATTTCCTTCAGTCTCCCACTTGCACTAGAGTCAATAATCTAGATTACACAGTAATGATTCTAACACCCATGGAGTCTTGGTGCTGATCATGTTTTGCTCATGGAAGAGGCTTAGTCAACAGGTCTGCAACATTCAGATCCGTATGTATCTTGCAAATTTCTATGTCTCCTACCTGGACTAGATCCCGGATGGAATTGAAGCATCTCTTGATGTGCTTGGTTCTCTTGTGAAATCTAGATTCCTTTGCCAAGGCAATTGCACTAGTATTGTCACAAAAGATTTTCATTGGACCCGATGCACTAGGTATGACACCTAGATCGGATATGAACTCCTTCATCTAGACTCCTTCATTTGCTGCTTCCGAAGCAGCTATGTACTCCGCTTCACACGTAGATCCTGCCACGATGCTTTGTTTAGAACTGCACCAAATGACAGCTCCATCGTTCAATATAAATACGTATCCGGTTTGCGATTTAGAATCGTCCGGATCAGTGTCAAAGCTTGCATCGATGTAACCATTTACGACTAGCTCTTTGTCACCTTCATAAGCGAGAAACATATCCTTAGTACTTTTCAGGTACTTCAGGATGTTCTTGACCGCTGTCCAGTGATCCACTCCTGGATTACTTTGGTACCTCCCTGCTAAACTTATAGCAAGGCACACATCAGGTCTGGTACACAGCATTGCATACATGATAGAGCCTATGGCTGAAGCATAGGGAACATCTTTCATCTTCTCTCTATCTTCTGCGGTGGTCGGGCATTGAGTCTTACTCAACTTCACACCTTGTAACATAGACAAGAACCCTTTCTTTGCTTGATCCATTTTGAACTTCTTCAAAACTTTGTCAAGGTATGTGCTTTGTGAAAGTCCAATTAAGCGTCTTGATCTATCTCTATAGATCTTGATGCCCAATATATAAGCAGCTTCACCGAGGTCTTTCATTGAAAAACTCTTATTCAAGTATCCCTTTATGCTATCCAGAAATTCTATATCATTTCCAATCAACAATATGTCATCCACATATAATATCAGAAATGCTACAGAGCTCCCACTCACTTTCTTGTAAATACAGGCTTCTCCAAAAGTCTGTACAAAACCAAATGCTTTGATCACACTATCAAAGCATTTATTCCAACTCCAAGAGGCTTGCACCAGTCCATAAATGGATCGCTGGAGCTTGCACACTTTGTTAGCTCCCTTTGGATCGACAAAACCTTCTGGTTGCATCATATATAACTCTTCTTCCAGAAATCCATTCAGGAATGCAGTTTTGACATCCATTTGCCAAATTTCATAATCATAAAATGCGGCAATTGCTAACATGATTCAGACAGACTTAAGCATCGCTACGGGTGGGAAATTCTCATCGTAGTCAATCCCTTGAACTTGTCGAAAACCTATTGCAACAAGTCGAGCTTTATAGACAGTAACATTACCGTCAGCGTCAGTCTTCTTCTTGAAGATCCATTTATTCTCAATGGCTTGCCGATCAACGGGCAAGTCAACCAAAGTCCACACTTTGTTCTCATACATGGATCCCATCTCAGATTTCATGGCTTCAAGCCATTTTGCGGAATCTGGGTTCACCATCGCTTCTTCATAGTTTGTAGGTTCATCATAGTCTAGTAACATGACTTCCAGAACAGGATTACCGTACCACTCTGGTGCGGATCTTACTCTGGTTGATCTACGAGGTTCAGTAATAACTTGATATGAAGTTTCATGATCATCATCATTAACTTCCTCACTAATTTGTGTAGGCATCACAGGAACCAGTTTCTGTGATGAAGTACTTTCCAATAAGGGAGCAGGTACAATTACCTCATCAAGTTCTACTTTCCTCCCACTCACTTCTTTCGAGAGAAACTCCTTCTCTAGAAAGGATCCATTCTTAGCAACGAATGTCTTGCCTTCGGATCTGTGATAGAAGGTGTACCCAATAGTCTCCTTTGGGTATCCTATGAAGACACATTTCTCCGATTTGGGTTCGAGCTTATCAGGTTGAAGCTTTTTTACATAAGCATCATAGCCCCAAACTTTAAGAAACGACAACTTTGGTTTCTTGCCAAACCGCAGTTCATAAGGCATCGTCTCAACGGATTTCGATGGTGCCCTATTTAATGTGAATGCAGCCGTCTCTAAAGCATAACCCCAAAACAATAGCGGTAAATCAGTAAGAGACATCATAGATCGCACCATATCTAGTAAAGTACGATTACAACGTTCAGACACACCATTACGCTGTGGTGTTCCGGGTGGCGTGAGTTGCGAAACTATTCCGCATTGTTTCGAATGTAGACCAAACTCATAACTCAAATATTTCCCGCCACGATCAGATCGTAGAAACTTTATTTTCTTGTTACGATGATTTTCAACTTCACTCTGAAATTCTTTGAACTTTTCAAATGTTTCAGACTTATGTTTCATTAAGTAGATATACCCATATCTGCTCAAATCATATGTGAAGGTGAGAAAAATAACGATATCCGCCACGAGCTTCAATATTCATTGGACCACATACATCTATATGTATGATTTCCAACAAATCTATTGCTCTCTCCATAGTTCCGGAGAACGGCGTTTTAGTCATCTTGCCCATGCGTTCGCAAGTACCAAGTGATTCATAATCAAGTGGTTCCAAAAGTCCATTAGTATGGAGTTTCTTCATGCGCTTTACACCAATATGACCTAAACGGCAGTGCCACAAATAAGTTGCACTATCATTATGAACTCTTCATCTTTTGGCTTCAACATTATGAATATGTGTATCACTACTATCGAGATTCATCAAAAATAGACCACTCTTCAAGGGTGCATGACCATAAAAGATATTACTCATATAAATAGAACAACCATTATTCTCTAATTTAAATGAATAACCGTCTCGCATCAAACAAGATCCAGATATAATATTCATGCTCAATGCTGGCACCAAATAACAATTATTTAGGTCTAATACTAATCCCAAAGGTATATGTAGAGGTAGCGCGCCGACGGCGATCACACTGACTTTGGAACCGTTTCCCACGCGCATCGTCACCTCGTCCTTGGCCAGTGTTTGCTTAATCCGTAGTCCCTGTTTCGAGTTACAAATATTAGCAATAGAACCAGTATCAAATACCCAGGTGCTACTGCAAGCTCTAGTAAGGTACACATCAATAACATGTATATCACATATACCTTTGTTCACCTTGCCATCCTTCTTATCCGCCAAATATTTGGGGCAGTTCCGCCTCTAGTGACCAGTCTGCTTGTGCTACCTCTTGAGCACTGCGTTGGATTTCCCCGAAGAGGAGAGGATGATGCAACAAAGTAGCGTAAGTATTTCCCTCAGTTTTTGAGAACCAAGGTATCAATCCAGTAGGAGGCCACGCACAAGTCCCTCGTACCTACACAAAAACAATAGCTCAACGCAACCAACACGCTTAGGGGTTGTCAATCCCTTCATGGTCACTTACGAAAGTGAGATCTGATAGAGATGATAAATAATATTTTTGGTATTTTTGGTATAGAGATGCAAAGTAAAAAGTAAAAGCAAAGTAAAAGCAAAGCAATAATAAAGTGATGGAGATTGATATGATGACAAAGAGGCCCGGGGGCCATAGGTTTCACTAGTGGCTTCTCTCAAGAGCATAAGTATTCTACGATGGGTGAACAAATTACTGTTGAGCAATTGACAGAATTGAGCATAGTTATGAGAATATCTAGGTATGATCATGTATATAGGCATCACGTCCGAGACAAGTAGACCGACTCCTTCCTGCATCTACTACTATTACTCCACTCATCGACCGCTATCCAGCATGCATCTAGAGTATTAAGTTAAAAATAGAGTAACGGCTTAAGCAAGATGACATGATGTAGAGGGATAGTTTCATGCAATATGATAAAAACACCGTCTTGTTATCCTCGATGGCAACGATACAATACGTGCCTTGCTGCCCCTTCTGTCACTGGGAAAGGACAACGCAAGATCGAACCCAAAGCTAAGCACTTCTCCCATGGCAAGAAAAACCAATCTAGTAGGCCAAACCAAACTGATAATTCGAAGAGACTCGCAAAGATAACCAATCATACATAAAAGAATTCAGAGAAGATTCAAATATTATTCATAGATAGACTTGATCATAAACCCAAAATTCATCGGTCTCAACAAACACACCGCAAAAAGAAGATTACATCGAATAGATCTCCATGAGAGAGGGGGAGAACATTGTATTGAGATCCAAAAAGAGGGAAGAAGCCATCTAGCTACTAACTATGGACCCGTAGGTCTGAAGTAAACTACTCACACTTCATCAGAGAGGCTTGGATGATGATGTAGAAGCCCTCCGTGATCGATGCCCCCTCCGGCGGAGCTCCGGAACAAGCCCCAAGATGGGATCTCATGGATATAGAAAGTTGCGGTGGTGGAATTAGGTTTTTGGCTCCGTCCCCGATCGTTTGGGGGTACGTGGATATATATAGGAGGAAGAAGTACGTCGGTGGAGCTTCAAGGGGCCCACGAGGCAGGGGGTGCGCCCTAGGGGGGCGCGCCCTCCACCCTCGTGGCTTTCTTGACGGAGGGTCCATGTCTCCTGGATCTTACCTGATGAGAAAATCACGTTTCCAAAGGTTTCATTCCATTTGGACTCCATTTGATATTCTATTTCTCCGAAACACTGAAATAGGCAAAAAAACAGCAATTCTGGGCTGGGCCTCCGGTTAATAGGTTAGTCCCAAAAATAATATAAAAGTGAAAAATAAAGCCCAATATAGTCCAAAACAATAGATAATATAGCATGGAGCAATCAAAAATTATAGATACGTTGGAGACGTATCAAGCATCCCCAAGCTTAATTCATGCTCGTCCTCGAGTAGGTAAATGATAAAAACAGAATTTTTGATGCGGAGTGCTACTTGGCATAATTTTAATGTAATTCTTCTTAATTGTGGTATGAATATTCAGATCCAAAAGATTCAAGACAAAAGTTCATATTGACATAAAAATGATAATACTTCAAGCATACTAACTAAGTAATTATGTCTTCTCAAAATAACATGGCCAAAGAAAGTTCATCCCTACAAAATCATATAGTTTAGTCATGTTTCATTTTCATCACACAAGAATGCTCTCATCATGCACAACCCCGATGACAAGCCAAGAAATTGTTTCATACTTTAGTAATCTCAAACCTATAAACTTTCATGCAATATATGAGCGCGAGCCATGGACATAGCACTATGGGTGGAATAGAATATAATGAGGGGGGTTATGTGGAGAGGACAAAAAAGGAGAATGTCTCACATCAACGAGGCTAATCAATGGGCTATGGAGATGCCCACCGATTGATGTTAATGCAAGGAGTAGGGATTGCCATGGAACGGATGCACTAGAGCTATAAATGTATGAAAGCTCAACAAAAGAAACTAGTGGGTGTGCATCCAACTTGCTTGCTCATGAAGACCTAGGGCACTTGAGGAGGCCCATTGTTGGAATATATAAGCCAAGTTATATAATGAAAAGTTCCCACTAGTATATGAAAGTGATAACATGAGAGACTCTCTACTATGAAGATCATGGTGCTACTTTGAAGCACAAGTGTGGCAAAGGATAGTAACATTGTCCCTTCTCTCTTTATCTCTCATTTTTTTGGGCCTTTTATTTTTTATGGCCTTTCCTTATTTTGGGGCCTTCTCTTTTTTTATGGCCTTTCTTTTTTTTATTCCTCACTTGGGACAATGCTCTAATAATGATGATCATCACACTTCTATTTGTTTACAACTCAATGATTACAACTCGATACTAGAACAAAGATGACTCTATATGAATGCCTCCGGCGGTGTACCGGGATATGCAATGAACCAAGAGTGACATGTATGAAAGAATTATGAATGGTGGCTTTGGCACAAATACTATGTCAACTACATGATCATGCTGAACGGAATGATGGAAAGTTGCATGGCAATATATCTTGGAATGGCTATGGAAATGCCATAATAGTTAGGTATGGTGGCTATTTTGAGGAAGATATAAGGAGGTTTATGTGTGAAAGAGCGTATCATATCACGGGGTTTGGATGCACCGGCGAAGTTTGCGCCAACTCTCAATGTGAGAAAGGGCAATGCACGGTACCGAAGAGGCTAGCAAGGATGGAAGGGTGAGAGTGTGTATAATACATGGACTCAACATTAGTCATAAAGAACTCACATATTTATTGAAAAAATCTACAAGTCATCAAAAACCTCGGCACTACGCGCATGCTCCTAGGGGGATAGATTTGTAGGAAAAGACCATCACTCGTCCCCGACCGCCACTCATAAGGAAGACAATCAAATAACACCTCATGTTTCAAATTTGTTGCATAACGTTTACCATACGTGCATGCTACGGGACTTGCAAACCTCAACACAAGTATTTCTCAATTTCACAACTACTCAACTAGCATGACTTTGATATTATTACCTCCATATCTCAAAACAATCATCAAGCATCAAACTTTTCTTAGTATTCAACACACTCATACGAAAGTTTTATTATTAATCTTGCATACCAAGCTTATTAGGATTTTAAGCAAATTACCATGCTATTAAGACTATCAAAATAATCTAAGTGAAGCATGAGAGATCAATAGTTTCTATAAAACAAATCCACCACCGTGCTCTAAAAGATATAAGTGAAGCACTAGAGCAAAACTATAAAGCTCAAAAGATATAAGTGAAGCACATAGAGTATTCTATCAATTTCCAAATCATGAATGGATCTCTCAAAAGGTGTGTACAGAAAGGATGATTGTGGTAGACTAACAAGCAAAGACTCAAATCATAAAAGACGCTCCAAGCAAAACACATATCATGTGGTGAATAAAAATATAGCTCCAAGTAAAGTTACCGATAGAAGTAGACGAAAGAGGGGATGCCTTCCGGGGCATCCCCAAGCTTTGGCTTTTACGTGTCCTTATATTATCTTGGGGGTGCCATGGGAATCCCCAAGCTTAGTCTCTTTCCACTCCTTGTTCCATAGTCCATCAAATCTTTACCCAAAACTTGAAAACTTCACAACACAAAACTTAAAGTAGAAAATCTCGTGAGCTCTGTTAGCGAAAGAAAACAAAAGACCACTTCAAGGTACTGTAATGAACTCATTATTTATTTATATGGGTGTTATACCTACTGTATTCCAACTTCTCTATGGATTATAAACTATTTTACTAGCCATAGATTCATCAAAATAAGCAAACAACACACGAAAAACAGAATCTGTCAAAAACAGAACAGTCTGTAGTAATATGTAGCTAGCGCAAGATATGGAACCCCAAAAATTCTAAAATAAATTTATGGACGTGAGGTATTTATCTATTAATCATCTGCAAAAATAATTAACTAAATAGCACTCTCCAAATAAAAATGACAGAAGTTCTTGTGAGCGCTAAAGTTTCTGTTTTTTACAGCAAGTTCAACAAGACTTTCCCCAAGTCTTCCCAACAGTTCTACTTGGCACAAACACTAATTAAATACAAAAAACACAAAAAAACAGAGGCTAAATAATTTATTTATTACTAAACAGGAGCAAAAACAAGGAATAAAAATAAAATTGGGTTGCCTCCCAACAAGCGCTATCGTTTAACGCCCCTAGCTAGGCATAACAAGCAAGAATAGATCTAGGTATTGCCATCTTTGGTAGGCAATCCATAAGTGGCTCTCATAATAGATTCATATGGTAATTTTATTTTGTTTCTAGGGAAGTGTTCCATGCCCTTTTTTAATGGAAATTGGAATCTAATATTCCCTTCCTTCATATCAATAATTGCACCAACCGTTCTAAGGAAAGGTCTACCGAGAATAATAGGGCAAGAAGGATTGCAATCTATATCAAGAACGATAAAATCTACGGGCACATAATTACTATTTGCAACAATAAGAACATCATTAATTCTTCCCATAGGTTTCTTAATAGTGGAATCCGCAAGATGCAAGTTTAGAGAGCAATCATCAAAATTACGAAAATCTAGCAAATCACACAAAGTTTTGGGAATAGTAGAGACACTAGCACCCAAATCACACAAAGCATAAAACTCATGATTTTTAATTTTAATTTTAATAGTTGTTTCCCACTAATCATAAAGTTTTCTAGGGATAGAAACTTCCAATTCAAGTTTTTCTTCATAAGATTGCATCAATGCATCAACGATATGTTTAGCAAATGCTTTATTTTGACTATAAGCGTGAGGAGATTTTAGCATGGATTGCAACAAGGAAATACAATCAATTAAATATCAATTTTCATAGTTAAATTCCTTGAAATCCAATATAGTGGGTTTAGCAACATCTAGGGTTTTAATTTCTTCAATCCCACTTTTATCAAATTTAGCATCAAGATCAAAAGATTCAGAATTATTGGAACGCCTTCTAGGTAAAGGTGGATCATATTCACTCCCATCATTATCAAGATTCATATTTCAAAACAAAGATTTAATAGGGGACACATCAATAACTTTTAGATCTTCATCATTATTTTCATAGGAACTAGAAGAACACACTTTAATAAAGGCATCTTTCATAGCACGTGTCCTAGCGGTTCTTTCTTTGCACTCATCAATGAAAATTCTCATGGTTTAAGAGACTCATTGATATCATGCTTAGGTGGAATAGATCTAAGTTTCAAAGAATCAACATCAAGAGCAATTCTACCAATGTTCCTAGCCAAATCATCAATCTTAAGCAATTTTTCTTCAATCATAGCATTAAAGTTCTTTTGTGAAGTAATAAATTCTTTAATATTAGATTCAAAATCAGAGGGCATCTTATTATAATTTCCATAAGAATTGTTGTAGGAATTACCATAATTATTAGAGGGATTACTAGGATAAGGCCTAGGATTGAAATTTCCTCTATACGCGTTGTTACCAAAATTGTTCCTACCAACAAAATTCACGTCCATAGATTCATTATTATTCTCAATCAAAGTAGATAAAGGCATATCATTAGGATCAGATGAAACACTCTTAGTAGCAAATAATTTCATAAGTTCATCCATCTTTCCACTCAAAACATTGATTTCTTCTATCGCATGCACCTTTTTAGTAGATCTTTTAGTATGCCATTGAGAATAATTAATCATAATATTATCTAGGAGTTTAGTAGCTTCTACTAAAGTGATTTCCATAAAAGTGCCTCCCGCGGCTGAATCTAAAAGATTTCTAGAAGCAAAATTCAATCCGGCATAAAAATTCTGAACAATCATCCACAAATTTAAACCATGAGTAGGGCAATTACATATCATTAATTTCATTCTCTCCCAAGCTTGTGCAACATGTTCATGATCAAGTTTCTTAAAAATTCATAATATCGTTTCTAAGAGAGATGATCTTAGCGGGAGGAAAATACTTAGAGATAAAAGCATCTTTGCACTTGTTCCATGAATCAATACTATTTTTAAGCAAAGATGAAAACCAAGATTTAGCATGATCTCTAAGCGAAAAAGGAAATAGCTTCAATTTAACAATATCATTATCGACATCTTTCTTCTTTTGCATGTCACACAAATCAACGAAGCTATTAAGATGGGTAACGACATCTTCACTAGGAAGGCCGGAGAATGGATCTTTCATGACAAGATTCAGCAAAGCAGTATTAATTCCACAAGATTCAACATCGGTAGAGGAGCAATCGGAGTGCTAAGGAAATCATTATTATTGGTATTGGTGAAGTCACACAATTTAGTATTATCTTGAGCAATCGCGACAAACAAGCAATCCAACACATGACCAAACAAAAAGCAAACGGGAAAAAAGAGGCAAATAGAGAGGGAGGATAGAGAGAGAAGGGGGCGAATAAAACGGCAAGGGTGAAGTGGGGGAGAGGAAAACGAGAGGCAAATGGCAAATAAGGTAATGCGGGAGATAGGGATTGTGATGGGTACTTGGTATGTTGACTTTTGCGCAGACTCCCCGGCAACGGCGCCAGAAATTCTTCTTGCTACCTCTTGAGCACTGCGTTGGATTTCCCCGAAGAGGAGAGGATGATGCAGCAAAGTAGCGTAAGTATTTCCCTCAGTTTTTGAGAACCAAGGTATCAATCCAGTAGGAGGCCACGCACAAGTCCCTCGTACATACACAAAAACAATAGCTCAACGCAACCAACACGCTTAGGGGTTGTCAATCCCTTCACGGCCACTTACGAAAGTGAGATCTGATAGAGATGATAAATAATATTTTTGGTATAGAGATGCAAAGGAAAAAGTAAAAGCAAAGCAATAATAAAGTGATGGAGATTGATATGATGAGAAAGAGATAGGTTTCACTAGTGGCTTCTCTCAAGAGCATAAGTATTCTACAGTGGGTGAACAAATTACTGTTGAGCAATTGACAGAATTGAGCATAGTTATGAGAATATCTAGGTATGATCATGTATATAGGCATCACGTCCGAGACAAGTAGACCGACTCCTGCCTGCATCTACTATTATTACTCCACTCATCGACCGCTATCCAGCATGCATCTAGAGTATTAAGTTAAAAATAGAGTAATGGCTTAAGCAAGATGACATGATGTAGAGGGATAGTTTCATGCAATATGATAAAAACCCCATCTTGTTATCCTCGATGGCAATGATACAATACGTGCCTTGCTGCCCCTTCTGTCACTTGGAAAGGACACCGCAAGATCGAACCCAAAGCTAAGCACTTCTCCCATGGCAAGAAACACCAATCTAGTAGGCCAAACCAAACTGATAATTCGAAGAGACTTCCAAAGATAACCAATCATACATAAAGGAATTTAGAGAAGATTCAAATATTATTCATAGATAGACTTGATCATAAACCCACAATTCATCGGTCTCAACAAACACACCGCAAAAAGAAGATTACATCGAATAGATCTCCATGAGAGAGGGGGAGAACATTGTATTGAGATCCAAAAAGAGAGAAGAAGCCATCTAGCTACTAACTATGGACCCGTAGGTCTGAAGTAAACTACTCACACTTCATCGGAGAGGCTTGGATGATGATGTAGAAGCCCTCCGTGATCGATGCCCCTCCGGCGGAGCTCCGGAACAGGCCCCAAGATGGGATCTCGTGGATATAGAAAGTTGCGGCAGTGGAATTAGGTTTTTCGCTCCGTCCTCGATCGTTTGGGGGTACGTGGATATATATAGGAGGAAGAAGTACATCGGTGGAGCTTCGAGGGGCCCACGAGACAGGGGGCGCGCCCTAGGGGGGCGCCTTCCACCCTCGTGGCCGCCTCGTGGCTTTCTTGACGGAGGGTCCAAGTCTCCTGGAACTTATCTGATGAGAAAATCACGTTTCCGAAGGTTTCATTCCGTTTGGACTCCGTTTGATATTCTGTTTCTCCGAAACACTGAAATAGGCAAAAAACAGCAATTCTGGGCTGGGCCTCCGGTTAATAGGTTAGTCCCAAAAATAATACAAAAGTGGAGAATAAAGCCCAATATAGTCCAAAACAGTAGATAATATAGCATGGAGCAATCAAAAATTATAGATACGTTGGAGACGTATCAGCTTGCAGTAGAAGGACTCAGTCTCAGGCTTAGGTCCAGACTTGGGTTTGTTCTCTTGAGTAACAACTTGCTTGTTGTTCTTCTTGAAGTTCCCCTTCTTCTTCCCTTCGCCATTTTTCTTAAAACTGGTGTCTTATTGACCATCAACACTTGATACTCCTTCTTGATTTCTACCTCCGCAGCCTTTAGCATTGCGAAGAGCTCGAGAATCAACTTATCCATCCCTTGCATGTTATAGTTCATCATGAAGCTTTTGTAGCTTGGTGGTAGTGATTGAAGAATTCTGTCAATGACGCTATCATTCGAAAGATTAACTCCCAGTTGAATCAAGTGATTGTAGTACCCAAACATCTTGAGTATATGCTCATTGACAGAACTATTCTCCTCCATCTTACGGCTGTAGAACTTACTAGAGACATCATATCTCTCAATCCGAGCATTCTTTTGAAATATTAAGTTCAATAACTCGAACATCTCATATGCTCAATGACGTTCAAAACATCGTTGAAATCCCGGTTCTGAGCCATAAAGCATGGCACACTGAACTATCAAGTAGTCATCAACACGTGACTGCCAGGCATTCACAATGTCTGTAGTCGCTGGCGCAGGTGGTACACCTAGCGGTGCTCCCAGGACATAACTTTTCTATGCAGCAATGAGGCTAATCCTCAAGTTACAGACTCAGTCCGTGTAATTGCTACCATCATCTTTCAACTTTGCTTTCTAAAGGAACGCATTAAAATTCAACGAAACAAAAGCACGGGCCATCTATCTATAATTAACATAGACAAGCAAGATACTATCAGGTACTAAGTTCATGATAAATTTAAGTTCAATTAATCATATTACTTAAGAACTCCCACTTAGATAGACATCCCTCTAATCCTCTAAGTGATCACGTGATTCAAATCAACTAAACCATAACCGATCATCACGTGAAATGGAGTGGCTTTCAATGGTGAACATCACTATTTTGATCATATCTACTATATGATTCACGCTCGACCTTTCGGTCTCAGTGTTCCGAGGCCATATCTGCATATGCTAGGCTCATCAAGTTTAACCTGAGTATTCTGTGTGTGCAAAACTGGCTTGCACCCGTTGTAGTTGGACATAGAGCTTATCACACCCGATCATCACGTGGTGTCTGGGCACGACGAACTTTGTCAATGGTGCATACTCAGGGAGAACACTTTTATCTTGAAATTTAGTGAGATATCATCTTATAGTGCTACCATCAATCAAAGCAAGAAAAGATGCATAAAAGATAAACATCACATGCAATCAATATAAGTGATATGATATGGTCATCATCATCTCGTGCTTGTGATCTCCATCTCCGAAGCACCGTCATGATCACCATCTTCACAGGCGCAACACCTTGATCTCCATCGTAGCATCGTTGTCGTCTCGCCAATCTTATGCTTCTACGACTATCGCTACCGCTTAGTGATAAAGTAAAGCATTATAGGGTGATTGCATTGCATACAATAAAGCGACAACCATATGGCTCCTGCCAGTTGCCGATAATTCGGTTACAAAACATGATCATCTCATACAATAAAATTTAGCATCATGTCTTGACCATATCACATCACAACATGCCCTGCAAAAACAAGTTAGACGTCCTCTACTTTGTTGTTGCAAGTTTTACGTGGCTGCTACTGGGCTTAGCAAGAACCGTTCTTACCTACGCATCAAAACCACAATGATAGTTCGTCAAGTTGGTGTTGTTTTAACCTTCGCAAGGACCGGGCGTAGCCACACTCGGTTTAGCTAAAGTTGGAGAAACTGACACCCGCCAACCACCTGTGTGCAAAGCACGTCGGTAGAACCAGTCTTGCGTAAGCGTACGTGTAATGTCGGTCCGGGCCGCTTCATCCAACAATACCGCCGAACCAAAGTATGACATGCTGGTAAGTAGTATGACTTATATCGCCCACAACTCACTTGTGTTCTACTCATGCATATGACATCTACGCATAAAACCTGGCTCGGATGCCACTGTCGGGGAACGTAGTAATTTCAAAAAATTCCCTACGCACACGCAGGATCATGGTGATGCATAGCAACGAGAGGGGAGAGTGTTGTCTACGTACCCTCGTAGACCTTTTGTGGAAGCATTATATCAACGCGGTTGATGTAGTCGTACGTCTTCACCATCCGACCGATCCAAGTACCGAAAGCATGGCACCTCCGAGTTCTGCACACGTTCGGCTCGGTGACGTCCTCGCCTTCTCGATCCAGCAAGAGGGGCGAAGTAGTAGATGAGTTCCGGCAGCACGACGGCATGGTGACGGTGTTGGTGAAGAACAATCTTCGCAGGGCTTCGCCTAAGCACTACAAAAACTATGACAGAGGATAAACTAGAGGGGACGGGGTTCCCGGCACACGGCTTGGTGTTTCTTGATGTGTCTTGGGTGCTAGCCCTACCCCTCTATTTATATGTTGAGCCTTGGGGTCGAAACTTGGAGTAAAACACTCCACAAGGTCGGTTTCACCCGAAAGGCAAGAGTCCTTCTCGGACTCCAGGGCCAGACGCCAGGGTTCCCGGCGTATGGACCCAGACGCCAGGGACCCTGGCGTCTGGCCCCTCGACTCAGCAAAACTTCCATTGCGCTTTCCAAAAACCTTGTGGGATTTCCCCTTTGGCCCAAATAAAGTGTTCTCGTACCCAAACATTTCGAGAAACATCCGGAACCCCTTCCGGTGAATTACGGAACCCTTCCGGTGACCAAACACTATTATCCCATATATCAAACTTTATCTCCGGACCATTCCGGAGTTCCTCGTCATGTCCATGATCTCATCCCAGACTCCGAACAACATTCGGTCACCAACAACATAACTCATAGTACTATATCGTCAACGAACGTTAAGCGTGCGGACCCTACGGGTTCGAGAACTATGTAGACATGACCGAGACACATCTCTGGTCAATAACCAATAGCGGGACCTGGATGCCCATATTGGCTCCTACATATTCTACGAAGATCTTTATTGGTCAGACTGCATAACAACATACGTTGTTCCCTTTGTCATCGGTATGTTACTTGCCCGAGATTCGATCGTCGGTATCTCAATACCTAGTTCAATCTCGTTACCGGCAAGTCTCTTTACTCATTCCGTAATACATCATCCTGCAACTAACTCATTAGTTGCAATGCTTGCAAGGCTTATAGTGATCTACTTTACCGAGTGGGCCCAGAGATACCTCTCCGACAATCGGAGTGACAAATCCTAATCTCGAAATACGCCAACCCAACAAGTACCTTCGGAGACACCTGTAGAGCACCTTTATAATCACCCAGTTACGTTGTGACGTTTGGTTGCACACAAAGTGTTCCTCCGGTAAACGGGAGTTGCATAATCTCATAGTCATAGTAACATGTATAAGTCGTGAAGAAAGCAATAGCAACAAACTAAACGATCAAGTGCTAAGATAACGTAATGGGTCAAGTCAATCACATCATTCTCCTAATGATGTTGTCGGTGTACTAGAGTAGGGGTACCCTAGTATCCCGAACTTGTGCACGGGCAGTCGCAGCGTCCCGCGGCAAGGCTTGCCGGGTGACCGCCAAGATCCTCCGTGGTTCCTTTGGAGCCATTCAAGGACAAAGTATCCAAGCCAAGGAGACAAGACCCCGGCAAGAGGAGCTTGCCGGGAAGGCCAACCAAGGCAAGGCGCTTAAGGAGACAAGACCCCGGCAAGAGGAGCTTGCCGGGAAGGCCAACCAAGGCATCTCAAGGAACTTGCCGCGACGTGCCACGCGTCCCGGCAAGGCCCGGTGAGCGACAAGCTCCCGGACGCGACAAGACAACGACCGCGGCAAGGCGCTTGCCGCGGAAAGCCACCACTCTGTGCCCGCGCTCCAGCACATCCACCAACGTGTCGCTCTGGGACCCTTCCAGGCATACGTGGCGGGAGGCTGTGCAGCCAGCGGTGAGCGGTGGCAAGCGGCGCTGACAAGATAGCCATCATGGCGAGCGGTGGCGTCCCTGACGGTCCCTTTTGCACTATTTAGACGACGCAGACAGGCACTTAATGCCCTTGTCCCCTGCCGTCAGGGTTAGGTATGATACACTGTAGCAGGTAGTTGTACCAACCGCAACACCTTTCCATTTTTACCCTTGTCTACGTTGCCACCTGTCGGTGACCCCTTGAGCATATAAAAGGAGGCCCATGCGCAACATAGAAGGGGGAGAGAACACTCACGCTCGATCTCGTTAGCTGCTGGGGTGTACTGTAGCACTCCGCGCTCCCGAGCAAGAACTCAATACAAACCGCAAAGCAGGAGTAGGGTTTTACGCATCCGTGCGGCCCGAACCTGGGTAAACTGCTCGTGTGCTTCGCCTCGATCCGCTCTTCGTGCGACCCTCGCCCCCGCCGAACCGAAAGGGACTCGGTCCGCCGGTCCCATAGGTGCTCGTGGATTAGTACCCCGGCATCTTTGGCGCGCCAGGTAGGGGGCGTCGAGGTTGTGTGAACCAGATCCGGCGTTCACACGAGCTAGATCTTCATCATCTTCATCGACATGCCGCCGAAGAAGAAGGCTTCGGAGGCGGCTGCTCCGTCCGCGCCGAACCCACCACCGCCGGAGCAAACGGCTGATGGGGCAGACGCCGGCGGAAGAACGGGCGTCGATGAGGGAGCTCACGGTGCTGCCAGGTCCAAGGACAAGGCTGCGCTGCCCATCGGCGGCGTAGCCGGCTCCCACAACGACCGGGCGCACTCCAAGACCTCGGCGTCCGTACATGCACCGCGCCCATCTCAGGAGGCGTGGGACCGGCAGCGTAATGGTGCTCACAGTACCATGCGTTTGCTGGACCAAGATCGAGCTGGTGGATCTTGGAGTGCTCAAGACCAGCATGCACGCCAACATGCTGGCACGAGCGAGGCACGGTCGCCTGGACGGGATACTGCTCCTTCTAACATAGTTAGAAGTCCGAGCATATCCCGCTCCTCGCACCGTTCGCCACCGCCACCGGCCACTCCAGCAGAAGCTTTGGCGCGAGCTCAACTGCTCCTGGACTACCCTCCAACGGTAGACAAGATCGACGACTGGAGGGCCACCATTCAGAGTCTCATCGGCTTCGCCAACGGCGACACTCAACGGCAGCCGAGCACGTCGCAACCGCGGCAAGTCAGCCAGGCACGAGCTGGTGGCGACAAGACCGGTGGGGGTGCAACCACTATGCACTCTCCGCCCCGAAGGCCAAGATCGCCGACTCGCCGGATCCACCTCGACAGCGACTCCACCGTGTCATCAGATCCACGAGCTCGTCGCGATCAGCGCCAAGTTCTTCACGAACGACAGCAAGAAGACGCTCGTACTCGCATCGAGCGCCGAAGAGAAGCGCGACGTCAATTGGACCAGCGCGCTGGGCCCTCTATCGACATGCATGCGCCAGGGGAACCAGGCGACTTGCCGTACGCGGTAGGTTGCCCTGCGTTTACTCGTGAGCTGTGGCAAGTCCAGTGGCCCAGCACGAAGAATTTCAAGCCAAACGTACCAGAGAAGTACGACGGCAAGTCACATCCGTCGGAGTTCCTCAGCATCTACACCATCGCGGTGCAGGCTGCCGGGGGGCGGGACGACAAGATCCTTGCCAACTACTTCCCGCTAGTGCTCAAGCCCAACGTCAGGTCCTGGCTCATGCACTTGCCGGACGACTCCATATCCTCCCGGGCAGACCTATGCCATCAGTTTGTCGGCGCCTTTACAGGCGGCCACAAACCCCATGGCCAAGAGAGTGACCTTCATCTGCTCGCCCAGAAGGAAGGAGAGCCCCTGCGCAAGTACATTCAGAGATTCAGCCATGTATAGCACAACATCCCAGATGTCCACCCTGCCGCGGTCACCAGCGCGTTCCATCAGAACGTGCGTCACCGCAGGATGCGGGAGGAGATGGCGATGTGCAAGATCAGAGACGTCAGTGAGCTGTATGCCCTGGCCGACAAGTGTGCACATGTTGAGGAAGGGAGGAAACTCCCCGGAGAGAATACAGGAGCAGGAGAATCTGACAGCGAGGATGCTGCCCCGGCAAAGAAAAACCGGCGGCGGAACAACAGGAAGAAGAAAGGCAAAGATGTGCTAGTCATTGAGCAGTCCGGCAACGAAGGTGGCGCCAAGAAAGCCAAAACTGGTAGCTCCGGCAAGGAGATTGCCGCAAGCACCAACTGCCAGACTGTGGCGGTCGCCGACAAGCAGGACGACACCGACAAGCAGTACTGCAAGATCCACCGCACCAAGGGCCATGACCTCCAGAGCTGCAAGAAGGTCGAACAGCTTGTCCAGCAGCAAAAGGCTGAATACGAGCGACGCGACAAGGAGAGGGCCCAAGGAGGCGCTGGAGAATCCGGCAAGAAGCGCGCCGGCCGGGGAGGACACCGCGGCAAGGCCAAGCAGCGGCAAGGAGACAGACCTCCCCGCGGCCGCGACAAGGATGAAGACGACGACGAGGACGAAGACATGGATGATGTCGAGACCAGTGAGCAGGAGTTCCAGAAAGCCACAGAGGTCTTGTGCGTTCACGGAGGTGCTTCTCTGCATACTTCGCACCACCAACTGAAGCAGTGGGTGCGGGAAGTCAATGCGGCAGAACCGCCTGTTGAGTCACGCAAGCTTCTGAAATGGTCCAGCACGCCTATCATCTTTGATATTGAGGACCACCCTAATCGCACAACTGCGGTCGGGTGCTTGCCGATGTTGGTTTCACAAACTATCCGCAACCTCAAGGTCACTAAGATGCTAGTTGACGGCGGGGCCGGCTTGAACCTGATCTCCTCTGCTGTACTCCAGAAACTCCAGATCCCTGACAGCGAGCTTGAAGAGACCGGCACATTCCAAGGAATCAACCCGGGAAGGAGCAAGCCGAAGGGGAAGGTCACGTTGCCAGTAACATTTGGCAGCGAGGTGAACTTCAGGACTGAGAGGGTCACTTTTGACGTTGCCGATTTTCCATTACCTTACAATGGGATACTCGGCCGTCCAGCACTCGCCAAGTTCATGGCAGCCTCTCACTACGCATACAACATGCTGAAGATGCCAGGCCCGATAAGTGTCATCTCTGTCCCTGGCGACAAGAAGGATGCTCTTATCTGCGCCGACAAGATCTACCGGGAAGCGGCAGCCGCAACAGATCGCAAGTCACCTGCCGTTGAAGCTCCCGGGGGGAAGAAGAAGACCAAGTCCGACAAGAGTTCTGATGCCCACTCCGGCAAGCACACCTCTTCGGAGTGTTGCGCTGCCATCGAGGACGCACCATCGAGCTCCACCGGCAAGTGTAAGAAGACAATGACAGCTCCGCCAGAGACCAAGAAGGTGTCCGCCAAGGAGGACGGCACTGGTGGTACCTTCACCATCGGTGCCACTCGCGACCCTAAATAGGAAAGCGCGCTCATTGCTTTCCTGCGGGCGAACGTTGACGTGTTTGCGTGGCAACCGTCTGACATCCCCGGTGTTCCCAGGAAAGTAATTGAGCACCATCTTGCCGTTTGTCCTCATGCGCGGTCCGTCAAGCAGAAGGTCAGGAAGCAAGCAGTGGAGCGCCAAGAATTCATCGCAGAAGAGATCAAGAAGTTGGAAGCAGCAGGCCTTGTCAGAGGAGTGCTCCATCCTACGTGGTTGGCCAATCCTGTAGTCGTGCGCAAGGCGAACAGGAAATGGAGACTTTGTATCAACTTCACCGATGTTAACAAAGATTGTCCCAAAGACCCATTTCCTTTGCCGCGCATTGCCAGATTGTTGACTCCACGGCCGGATGTGATTTGCTTTCATTTCTTGACGCATACTCAGGATACCATCAGATCTTCATGGCAGAAGAGGATGAGGAGAAGACCGCATTCATCACTCCATGTGGCACGTACTGTTTCATACGGATGCCTTTTGGTTTAAAAAATGCTGGTTCAACATTTGCAAGGGTAGTCCATGTCGCTCTTGAGCCACAAATACACAGAAATGTGGAAGCCTACATGGATGACATAGTGGTCAAGAGCAAGGACAGGGCAACTCTGATTCAAGATTTAGACGAGACCTTTGCAAATCTGCGCAAGATCAGCCTCAAGCTCAACCCCGAGAAGTGCGTGTTTGGAGTCCCCTCCGGCAAGCTTCTCGGGTTCTTCGTGTCTCAGCGGGGAATTGAAGCCAATCCCGACAAGATCAAGGCCATTGAGCAGATTGAAGCACCAAAGCGCGTCAAAGATGTACAAAGACTTGCCGGTTGCGTGGCTGCTCTCAGCAGGTTTATCTCTAGGTCTGCTGAGCGCGCCCTGCCATTTTTCAAAATATTGAAAAAGGCAGGTCCAATGAAATGGACTCCGGAAGCGGAGGCTGCGCTGCAAGACTTGAAGAGATACCTGTCCTCCGCTCCAACACTTGTCGCACCTAAGCCACAAGAGAAGTTGCTGATGTATATAGCAGCAACCAATCAAGTGGTTAGTGCTACGTTAGTAGCAGAGAGGGAGGCAGATGACGAGCCAGCAACCGCGGCAGGCGCATCCAGCGACAAGAAGGGGGCTTCCCCGACAAGATCTGGTCCCGACAAGGATGGATCTGCGCAGACGCGCGAGGAGATACAGAAGAGAATGGTACAGCGCCCAGTTTACTTTGTCAGTTCCCTTCTGCAGGGGGCTAGGTCAAGGTACTCTGGCGTGCAGAAATTGCTTTTCGGCCTTCTCATGGCCTCGAGAAAGCTACGCCATTACTTCCAAGCACATGAGATCACAGTTGTCACTCGTTTTCCGCTGAAGAGGATACTACAGAATCCAGAAGCGACAGGCAGGATTGTTGAGTGGGCACTGGAACTGTCAAGATTTGGCCTAAAGTTTGAGAGTACTTCAACTATCCAAAGCAGAACATTGGCAGAATTCATAGCAGAATGGACGACAACACCAGATGAAGAAATTCCTGAAACGAGCATCCCTGTCAAAGAAGCAAGCAAAGAGTGGCTGATGTACTTTGATGGTGCCTTTTCGCTGCAAGGCGCCGGCACTGGCGTGCTGCTTGTCGCACCCACCGGAGAGCACCTCAAGTACGTAGTCCAGATGCACTTTCCCAAGGAGCAAGCAACAAACAATACTGCAGAGTATGAAGGCTTGCTTGCCGGTCTCAGGATCGCGGCAGACCTTGGGATCAAGAAGCTCATTGTCAGGGGTGACTCGCAGCTTGTCGTCCGCCAAGTGAACAAGAGCTATCAGAGTCCGTTGATGGAAGCCTACGTCGGCGAAGTGACAAAGCTAGAAGAGCACTTTGACGGCCTACAGATGGAGCATGTTCCAAGAGCTCAGAACGCCATTGCCGATGGCCTATCAAAGTGTGCCGCACTTAAGTTACCTGTGGAACCAGGGATCTTTGTGCTCAAGCTGACTCAACCGTCTGTAACGCCATCAACTGGACAGAGCAAGAAGAGGAAATTGATTTCTGGTGACTATTTTCCGGTAGAGCTTCCCGAAGCCGCCGCCAAGAAGGTCGCCAAGATCAACGCCAAGAGCGCTGAGGAGCAGTCTGCTCCGGCAAGCCCTAGGGTTTGTTCCGTTGAAGCAGAAGCTCCCGACAAGTTTTGCTCCGGCAAGCTTGCCAGGGAACGTCAAGCTCCGGCAGAGCCGCAGGTTCTCGCCGTAGAAGCGCACGTTCCCGTAGCAACAGATTTGCCTTGCGCTGAGGAGCAGTCTGCTCCGGCAAGCCCTAGGGTTTGTTCCGTTGAAGCAGAAGCTCCCAACAAGTTTTGCTCCGGCAAGCTTGCCGGGGAACGTCAAGCTCCGGCAGAGCCGCAGGTTCTCGCCGTAGAAGCGGATGTTCCCGCAGCAGCAGATTTGCCTTTAGTCCTTGTTGTCGAGCCACAAGCTCCAGCATGGGCGCAGCAGATTGTTCGTTTCCTTCAGACAGGAGAACTTCCCGAAGAGCAAGAAGAAGCGGAAAGAGTACCCCGGCAGTCAAGTATGTACCAGTTTGTCGACAAGACACTGTACAGAAGAAGACTCAACGGTGTGAAATTGAAGTGTATTCACCGGGAAGACGGACAAAAGCTGTTGGCAGAGATACATGGAGGCATATGTGGTCACCACATTGGCGCAAGAGCACTTGCCGGCAAAGCATTCCGGCAAGGTTTCTTTTGGCCGACAGCCCTCCAGGATGCAACTGCAGAAGTAACCAAGTGTGAAGCGTGCCAGTTCCATTCCAAGCAGATACACCAACCAGCTCAAGCTCTCCAGACGATCCCTTTATCCTGGCCATTTTCGGTCTGGGGGCTCGACATCCTCGGCCCCTTTCCCCGAGCAGTCGGGGGCTTTGAGTACTTGTACGTTGCAATCGACAAGTTCACAAAGTGGCCGGAAGTGGAACCAGTGAGGAAGGTGACAGCACAGTCAGCAGTCAAGTTCTTCAGGTCGATTGTTTGCGCTTCGGGATCCCTAACAGGATAATCACCGACAACGGTACGCAATTCACGAGCCGCACCTTCATGCAGTACGTCCAAGATCTTGGCGCCAAGGTCTGCTTCGCTTCTGTTGCTCACCCGAGAAGCAACGGTCAAGCGGAGAGGGCAAATGCTGAAGTGCTGCGCGGGCTCAAGACCAGAACTTTCGACAGGCTGCACAAGTGCGGAAGAAACTGGATCGAGGAGCTGCCGGTGGTTCTTTGGTCGATCAGGACGACGCCAAATCGAGCCACTGTCCAGACACCTTTTGCTCTAGTCTATGGAGCAGAGGCAGTTCTCCCCACGGAACTCGTATACGGGTCACCTCGAGTGCTCGCTTATGATGAGCTTGAGCAAGAGCAGCTGTGACAAGATGACGCGCTACTCCTTGAGGAAGACCGTCTTCAGGCTGCTGTACGAGCTGCTCGCTACCAGCAAGCTTTGCGCCGCTACCATAGCCGCAAAGTTAACGCCAGAAGTCTCGAGGAAGGCGACCTTGTTCTTCGGCGTGTTCAGTCCGCCAAGAATTCCAACAAGTTGATGCCGAAGTGGGAAGGCCCTTACCGGGTGAAACGAGTCACTAGGCCTGGCGCTGTCCGCCTTGAGACCGAAGATAGCATTCCGGTGAGCAATTCCTGGAACATTGAGCATCTTCGTAAGTTTTACCCGTAAGGCGCGGTTGCCGGAACCTGTTCCGGCAACCACCTTTTGTACAAGTCTTGCCGCTGTTGCATGTAATCCTTTCTACAAAGCCGGGCGCAAACCCCGTGCATAAGTAAAGCTCATGTGCTCCGCACATCTTGTCAATTTCATACTTTCTATTTATTGCATATGTGATCTGACACTTTGTGCAGCACCTACTCCCCGGTAAGCAATAACGAGCCGTAAGGCTCCATATCTTTATTTTCTCTTCTTTCTTTTTTCTCAAGGAAAGGAAGGTTCCCTCGCCCACAAGTTTGCCGGGGCGGAAAGGAGAAGATAATGGTATGGACCAGGCGTCGTTCAAGAAAGTTTCGCCTTACCGGGAAGCAAACAACAGAAAAGCTAAGTTGCCAAAGTTTGAGCAATCAGATTTTTAAAATTTTTAAGTTATCTCCCTTGATCGACCGCACTTTGTATGGAAAACCTGTGCGCGGAGGAACCAACTCGTAGCTAGTTGCGCCCTTACTTTGTTTCGAGTCCGCTTGACAACTTAAGTGAGCTGCGACTAGTTGCGACAAGGTTTCTTGTCGGTAGCGGCACCGCCAGCAGGCTGCTGACGTCCCGCACTCAGCGCTCGCGGCTAAGGTGCCTGCACCGGCAAGTTCCCTAAAAGCATAGGGCAAAAACATACAAAGGGAGGAATCAAGTAAAGGGAATAACATTGCAATCATTACCCGGAATAGAGTTATATTACAAGGTAGCTTGTCGCAACTCTAATAGATTGTTCTCATAACATGACCAGTAGCGACAAGAAAAGAAGAAAACGGGCGGCCTAGTCTACGCGATCGCCCTCAATCCTCTTGATCCCGCTCACCTTGTCCACAATGGGTGCGACAAGGGTCTTGAGCGCCTCCAGATCAGCATCCGGCGGCAGGGTCTTGAGGACGTTGGCGAGGTTGAGGCCCAGGTTGCGGAAGGCCACCTTCACCAACACCTTTTGAAGAGCTCCCGCACAGATCTTGCGCGACTCGTCGGCCAGCTGCTTTGGGATCTTCTCCCGGAGCCGCTGGAGGGCCGTCGCCACGCCTTTGAAGAACAAGGTGAGCTTGGCGCTGGGTTGGAGGTTCTCATCAGATGGATACCCGAGATCCTCCACCCCCAGCTGCGCCAGCTCCCTGTCGATATCTGCGGCAGCACTCACGAGACTCTCCGTCCAGTGCTGCACATTTTCCCTAAAAGCATTCTGGGCGGTGGCAGCACTCGCCAGCAGCGCCTTGTCGGCCTTGATCTCCTCCTTCAAGGCCGCCTCCTGCTCCCTAGCGCCGTCCAGCGTCTTGGTCAAAGTGGTCAGCTTCGACTCAAGATCTGCGTTGGAGTCCTTGGCGGCGCTAAGCTCTTTGCCCTTCTCGGCGAGACGAACCTGCAGCTCTGAGTTGATGTGGGCGTCCTTCTCCCGCTCACGCTTGAGCGCGGCAAGCTCTTCACCACTCGCCTTGAGATCGGCCTCCAGCTGCGCCACCTTCGTCTCCAGCTCCTTCTTGGCGGCCTCGGCAACAGCGGCAGCATCCTCTGCTTGCTTAAGGGCTCCGCCGAATTGTTGCTCACGCGTGGCAAGCTCCTCCTCGTGGCTGTCGAGGTTAACTTTCCGCTGCGCCAGCTCGCCCTCCTACGCAGACAGCTTCTCGAGGAAGAAGGCCTTCTGCTCTTCGGCGAGTTGCTCCCGCTCCTCCGCCAGGGACCGGAGAGTTTCCTGGTTGAGACCCCGGAGCTCCTCCGCGCGCTTCTCGATGTCCGCTCCCGCCTTCACGACAAGCGCCTCGCGGGATTCCAGCTTGTCTTGCCGCGCGCGGTAGAGCGACAACAGCTTCCGCAGCAGCCGCTCCTCCTCAGGCTCGCCGCTGCTGCTGCTCGGCGCGTCAACCAGCGTCAGCCCAGCGGAGGCGAGCACCTCTCCGTCGAAGCTCTCTCCCTCGACCGGTGCCCTGGAGCTTGACGCCCAGGGGAGGTTGATGAAGACGCCATCGCCGACCTTCAAGTAGACGCCTGGCTGGGGCTCTTCGGAGCCTGGCGCTGCGGCAGCGGCGGACGGGTCGGCGGTCGACATAGCGCCTGGCGCTCCTACGGCCTCAGGGCCGTCAGTGCGATCGCCAGACCCCCCGCCTGTTTCTGCGGCGGCAGCTTTGGCGGCCTCTGCGCCGGCGGGATCGCCAGCACCAGCTGCTTCTTCGGTGGCAGAGGCGTCATCGGCGGCAACCTCGGTCTCCATCGGCTTCGCAGCAGATGGGTCTGACGGCTGGAAAAGGGAGAAGAGTCAAGCAAATATCCAAAAAAGAAGAAGAACCCAAGGGAAGTTTTGAAGCGAGAGGATTACCTGTACTGGGTTCAGCAGTCGTAGTCTCCGCCGCCGGGGGGACGCCGGTGCTGTCCCTTGCCGGAGAATTCTCCCTTGCCGGAGGACTCTCCCTTGGCACTTCGGGGGCGGCCTCCGGGCGCTCCCGGTGGGGCTGCTCTGCTCCTACACAAACCAACAGTCAGATGGCAGCAAAGAAAGAGTATCCATGCGCGCCTAACAGCGGAAAGTGAACCATATACTTACGCTAGGGGCTGCTCTGGAGAACAGTTGCCGGGTCCGGCAAGGTGGGTTCGTCCTCGATGACAATCACCGGGACCTTGGCTCTCTTCGCTGCTCTCTGGGCCAGAGTCCTAAAAAGGAATAAGTTCAGAGTAAAGCAAGTGAGATACAAGACAAAACATCAAGAATTGAAGAACTACAAGTACAACAAGAGAATCTTACTCTTCTTCTTCCTCGTCGGAGGTGAATGTGGAGAAGTCGAAGTCTGGCTCACGTCCGGCGCGAGGAGGCGGAAGAGTGGTTTCCCTTGGCCGCTTGGCGGGAATAGTGGCGGTGGTATGAGACGACCCCGCTCCAGTTGCCGCAGCAGCGTGAGGTGCTCCCGCGGCAACAGTGCTTGCCGCGATGGAGGGTGTCGCGCGGCGCGGCGGCTGTTCACTTGCCCACTGCCCCACTACGTCCCCGGCCTTGTGGAGACACCTTCTTGGTGGAGATGGAGGTTCTGCTTGCAGCGAGCTGCCTGAAGATGAGGAGGAAGAGGAGTTGATCTCCAGCGAGCCGCTCGCATCCTCGGCGGGCTCGCTCGACTCGACGCCATGCCCGGCAAGCTCTTTCTCGCTGGCGGGCTCCCCTCGCTCGGCACGGCTTGCCGCCTCTGCTGCATCTGCCTCCTCCATGGTGAATCCAAATTCGCCCGCGGCTGCGGCCGCCGCCGCCTCTTCCAGCCTAGTGGCGATGCGTGTCATCTCCGCATCGATGGTGTTGCGGGTGAGGCTATCCTTTTCGTCGGACCGGACTGGCGCTTCTACCAAGCCGTCAAAGAACTCCTGCACGACGTCGTCTGCAGGCTCTTGCCAAGTTGGGACAATTCCATGCGAATCGCACAGCGGCATCATTGCATGGATGCGGTCGAGCGTGGAGTTGTTGCACAGCGGAACAACACCCCCGGCAACCTGAACACTTCGGGATGTTGAGGGTCGTACTTGAACAGCTCCTGGAGCATCGCGTTGAGCTCCAGAACAGTGAAGTTGAAGTTGAGACCCGGACGCAGCCTCATGATATCTGCCGCATTCTTGAATTCCCAGGCGGGTCTCCTCTGTTCCTGCAGGGGGGCGATGCGGCAGCGAAGAAAATCTGCGCCAACAGCGCCTACAGTGAGCCCGGCAAGCCTGAGGCGTAGGATCCGGGTGACGGCGATCTTCAGCCTATCGTCTTCCGGGGCCACGTCACTCCAATCGCTGCCGCGTGCTACTGGGGCTTGGCGCTGGGTGGTAAACGGCTGCGGGTTCTCCTCGACAATCCAGCACCAGTCTGCTCTCCATTCCTCCCACTTGCCGCGGAACTCTCCTTCCAGATAAGTGTCCTTCTTGCCGGCCCTCGAGATCCAGGCGATTCCGTCGGATAAAGGCTCTCCTCTCTCTACTCGGGGCATAAAGAAGTGGCGAAAAAGGGCTACATTGGGATGGACTCCGACAAAGTTTCCGCAGAGATGTGCGAAAACTGCCATGGTCAGAACAGCATTGGGGGTGAAATCAAGGAGGTGGAACCCGTAGGTGTTCATAATATCGCAGAAGAACTCAGAGAAAGGCGGGCAGAGCCCGCAGTAGAAGAACAAGGCGAAGAATGGATATCCATTTGGAGCCGTTTTCCAGGCGGCGGCTGGAAGTACCTTCGTGCGCGGGTGCGCTCGCGTCTCCGTCGACCAGAAGAGGTAGTAATTCTCCCTCAGCTCCCTCGCGGCGAGCTTGGGGGGGAAGATTGCCCGCTCCTTTCGCAGCGCCGCAAGCCGCTGCGCCTCGGTCGACTTCACAACCTTCCCCTTGTCGGCTCTCGGAGCCATGGCGGAAGTGGTGGAGGAGGTCGACGGCGTTGGTGGTGCAGGTGGCGATGGGGGGCGGGGCGCTGCTCTCTTTCAGCTTCGGGAAGACGAGGGAGCGGTGGAGATTTCCGAGATTGAAGTAGCAACCGGCGAATGGGTGAACTACCCCTGTTTCCCCTGCTTATAAAGAGGGAGGGGTGGACGTTCCGCCTTTCCGAATAAAGAAACCACCCACGGTCTCTCCGACGACGCCGCATTCAACGCGCGCCGTTCGGGGAAGGCGCGGTGGATACGGGGAGAGATACGGCGTAACCTAGGCCGCGCGTGCCCGTGCCCTGTTTTGGGCCTGGTCCAACAGCGCTCGGCACCGTGTATGGCCCAGGCCCGGGGGCTCCTATCGGTGTACTAGAGTAGGGGTACCCTAGTATCCCGAACTTGTGCACGGGCAGTCGCAGCGTCCCGCGGCAAGGCTTGCCGGGTGACCGCCAAGATCCTCCATGGTTCCTTTGGAGCCATTCAAGGACAAAGTATCCAAGCCAAGGAGACAAGACCCCGGCAAGAGGAGCTTGCCGGGAAGGCCAACCAAGGCAAGGCGCTTAAGGAGATAAGACCCCGGCAAGAGGAGCTTGCCGGGAAGGCCAACCAAGGCATCTCAAGGAACTTGCCGCGACGCGCCACGCGTCCCGGCAAGGCCCGGTGAGCGACAAGCTCCCGGACGCGACAAGACAACAACCGCGGCAAGGCGCTTGCCGCGGCAAGCCACCACTCTGTGCCCGCGCTCCAGCACATCCACCAACGTGTCGCTCTGGGACCCTTCCAGGCATACGTGGCGGGAGGCTGTGCAGCCAGCGGTGAGCGGTGGCAAGCGGCGCTGACAAGATAGCCATCGTGGCGAGCGGTGGCGTCCCTGACGGTCCCTTTTGCACTATTTAGACGACGCAGACGGGCATTTAATGCCCTTGTCCCCTGCCATCAGGGTTAGGTATGATACACTGTAGCAGGTAGTTGTACCAACTGCGACACCTTTCCATTTTTACCCTTGTCTACGTTGCCACCTGTCGGTGACCCCTTGAGCATATAAAAGGAGGCCCATGCGCAACATAGAAGGGGGAGAGAGCACTCACGCTCGGTCTCGTTAGCTGCTGGGGTGTACTGTAGCACTCCGCGCTCCCGAACAAGAACTCAATACAAACCGCAAAGCAGGAGTAGGGTTTTACGCATCCGTGCGGCCCGAACCTGGGTAAACTGCTCCTGTGCTTCGCCTTGATCCGCTCTTCGTGCGACCCTCGCCCCCGCCGAACCGAAAGGGACTCGGTCCGCCGGTCCCATAGGTGCTCGTGGATTAGTACCCCGGCAGATGTGATCCCGTTAATCAAATGTCAACTCATGTCAATGGCTAGGAAACATAACCATCTTTGATCAACGAGCTAGTCAAGTAGAGGCATACTAGTGACACTCTGTTTGTCTATGTATTCACACAAGTATTATGTTTCCGGTTAATACAATTCTAGCATGAATAATAAACATTTATCATGACATAAGGAAATAAGCAATAACTTCATTATTACCTCTAGGGCATATTTCCTTCAAGATCATGGTGATGCATAGCAACGAGAGAGGAGAGTGTTGTCCACGTACCCTCGTAGACCGAAAGCGGAAGCGTTATGACAACGCGGTTAATGTAGTCGTACGTCTTCATGATTGACCAATCCTAGTACCGAACGTACATCACCTCCACGATCTGCACACGTTCAGCTCGGTGACGTCCCACGAACTCCGATCCAGCAAAGTGTCGAGGGAGATTTTCGTCAGCATGACGGCGTGATGACGGTGATGATGATGCTACCGACACAGGGATTCGCCTAAGCACCGCAACGATATAACCGAGGTGGATTATGGTGGAGGGGGGCACCGCACACGGCTAAGAGAGATCAATGATCAACTTGTGTATCTATGGGGTGCCCCCTAGCCACGTATATAAAGGATGGAGGGAGGAGGAGGCCGGCCCTCACAGGGCGCGCCCAAAGTGTGGAGTCCTACTAGGACTCCCTAGTCCTAGTAGGATTCCACCTCCCACATGGAATAGGAAAAGGGGAAGTTAGAAGGAGAAGGAAGGAAGGGGGCACCCCCTTTCCCTAATTCGGACCAGTCCATGGGGAGGGATGCGACCACCCTTGAGGCCTTTTCTCTCCTTTCCCGTATGGCCCATTAAGGCCCAATACGAATTCTCGTAACTCTTCGGTACTCCAAAAAATACCCGAATCACTTGGAATCTTTCTGATGTCCGAATATAGCCTTCCAATATATCGATCTTTACGTCTCGATCATTTCAAGACTCCTCGTCATGTCCCCAATCTCATCTGGGACTTCGAACAAACTTCGGTCATAAAATCACATAACTCATAATATAAATCGTCACCGAACGTTAAGCGTGCGGACCCTACGGGTTTGAGAACTATGTAGACATGACTGAGACACATCTCCGGCCAATAACCAATAGCGGAAGCTGGATGCTCATATTGGCTCCTACATATTCTACGAAGATCTTTATCGGTCAAACTGCATAACAACATATGTTGTTCCTTTTGTCATCGGCATGTTACTTGCCCGAGATTCGATCGTCGGTATCTTAATACCTAGTTCAATCTCGTTACCGGTAAGTCTCTTTACTCATTCCGTAATGCATCATACTGTAACTAACTCATTAATCACATTGCTTGCAAGGCTTATAGTGACGTGCATTACCGAGAGGGCCCAGAGATACCTCTCAGACAATCGGAGTGACAAATCCTAATCTCGATCTATGCCAACTCAACAAGTACCATCGGAGACACCTGTAGAGCACCTTTATAATCACCCAGCTACGTTGTGACGTTTGGTATCACACAAAGTGTTCCTCCGGTATTCGGGAGTTGCATAATCTCATAGTCATAGGAACATGTATAAGTCATGAAGAAAGCAATAGCAACAAACTAAATGATCAAGTGCTAAGCTAACGGAATGTGTCAAGTCAATCACATCATTCTCTAATGATGTGATCCCGTTAATCAAATGACAACTCATGTCTATGGCTAGGAAACTTAACCATCTTTGATTCAACGAGCTAGTCAAGTAGAGACATACTAGTGACACTCTATTTGTCTATGTATTCACACATGTACTAAGTTTCCGGTTAATACAATTCTAGCATGAATAATAAACATTTATAATGGTATAAGGAAATATAAATAACAACTTTATTATTGCCTCTAGGGCATATTTCCTTCAGTCTCCCACTTGCACTAGAGTCAATAATCTAGTTCACATCACCATGTGTTTTAACACCAATATTCACATCTATATGTGATTAACACCCATAGTTCACATCGTCATGTGGTCAACACCCAAAGGGTTTACTAGAGTCAATAATCTAGTTCACATCGCTATGAGATTAACACCCAGAGATTACTAAGGTGTGATCATGTTTTGATTGTGAGAAAAGTTTAGTAAACGGGTCTGTCACATTCAGAGCCATGTGTATTTTGCAAATATTCTATGTCTACAATGCTCTGCACGGAACTACTCTAGCTAATTGCTCCTACTTTCAATATGTATCCAGATTGAGACTTAGAGTCATCTGGATCGGTGTAAAAGCTTGCATCGATGTAACTCCTTACGACGAGCTCTTTTATCACCTCCATAGTCGAGAAATATTTCCTTAGTCCTCATTAAGGATAATTTTGACCGCTATCTAGTGATCTACTCCTAGATCAAAATTGTACTCCCTTGCCAAACTCAGGGCAGGGTACACAATAGGTGTGGTACACAACACAACATACTTTATAGAACCTATGACTGTGGCATAGGGAATGACTTTCATTCTCTTTCTACCTTCTGCCGTGGTCGGGTTTTGAGTCTTACTCAACTTTACACCTTGTAATACAAGCAAGAACCCTTTCTTTGACTGATCCATTTTGAACTTCACAACTTTACCAAGGTATATACTCATTGAAAAATCTTATCAAGCATCTTGATCTATCTCTATAGATCTAGATGCTCAACATGTACGCAACTTCATGGAGGTCTTTCATTGAAAAAACTCTTATTCAAGTATCCCTTTATGCTCTGCGGAAATTCTATATCATTTCCAATCAACAATATGTCATCCACATGTAATATTAGAAATGCTATAGAGCTCCCACTCACTTTCTTGTAAATACAGGCTTCTCCAAAAGTCTGCATAAAACCATATGCTTTGATCAACTCATCAAAGCGTATATTCCTAACTCTGAGAGGCTTGCACCAGTCCATAAATGGATCGCTGGAGCTTGCACACTTTTTTAGCACCCTTTGGATCGACAAAACCTTCTGGTTGCATCATATACAACTCTTCTTCCAGAAATCCATTCAGGGATGCAGTTTTGACATCCATCTGCCAAATTTCATAATCATAAAATGCAGCAATTGCTAACATGATTTGGACAGATTTAAGCATCGCTACAGTTGAGAAAATCTCATTGTAGTCAACACTTTGAACTTGTCGAAAAACCTTTTATGACAAGTCGAGCTTTATAGATAGTAACACTACTATCAGCGTCCGTCTTCCTCTTGAAGATCCATTTATTTTCTATGGCTTGCCGATCGTCGGGAAAGTCCACCAAAGTCCACACTTTGTTCTCATACATGGATCCCATCTCAGATTTCATGGCCTTCAAGCCATTTCGTGAAATTTGGGCTCATCATCGCTTCCTCATAGTTCGTAGGTTCATCATGGTCTAGTAACATGACTTCCAGAACAGGATTACCGTACCACTCTGGTGCGGACCGTACTCTGGAAGACCTACAAGGTTCTGTAGTAACTTGATCTGAAGTTTCATGATCATCATCGTTAGCTTCCTCACTAATTGGTGTAGGAATCACTGAAACTGATTTCTGTGATGAACTACTTTCCAATTCGGGAGAAGGTACAATTACCTCATCAAGTTCTACTTTCCTCCCACTCACTTCTTTCGAGAGAAACTCCTTCTCTAAAAAAGGATCCATTCTTAGCAACCAATATCTTGCCTTCGGATATGTGATAGAAGGTGTACCCAACAGTTTCCTTTGGGTATTCTATGAATACGCACTTCTCCGATTTGTGTTCGAGCTTATCAGGTTGAAGCTTTTTCACATAAGCATCACAACCCCCAACTTTAAGAAACGACAACATTGGTTTCTTGCCAAACCACAGTTCATAAGGCTTTGTCTCAACAGATTTTGATGGTGCCCTATTTAAAGTGAATGCAGCTGTCTCTAATGCATAACCCCAAAACGATAGTGGTAACCCAATAAGAGACATCATAGATCGCACCATATCCAATAAAGTGCGGTTATGACGTTCGGACACACCATTACGTTGTGGTGTTCCAAGTGGCGTGAGCTGTGAAACTATTACACATTGTTTTAAATTAAGGCCAAACTCATAACTCAAATATTCTCCTCCACAATCAGATTGTAGAAACTTTATTTTCTTGTTATGATGATTCTCCACTTCACTCTGAAATTCTTTGAACTTTTCAATTATTTCAGACTTGTGTTTCATTAAGTAGATATACTCATATCCGCTCAAATCATCTGTGAAGGTCAGGAAATAACGATACCCGCCACGAGCATCAACACTCATTAGACCGCATACATCGGTATGTATTATTTCCAATAAGTCACTAGCTTGTTCCATTGTTCCGGAGAACGGAGTTTTAGTCATCTTGCCCATAAGGCACGGTTCGCAAGCATCAAATGATTAACAATCAAGTGATTCCAAAAATCCATCTTTATGGAGTTTCTTCATGCGCTTTATACCGATATGACCCAAACGGCAGTGCCACAAATATGTTGCACTATCATTATCAACTTTGCATCTTTTGGCATCAATATTATAAATATGTGTATCACTATGATCAAGATCCAACAAACTATTTTCATTGGGTGTATGACCATCGAAGGTTTTATTCATGTAAACAGAACAACAATTATTCTCTGACTTTAAATGAATAACCGTATTACAATAAACATGATCAAATCATATTCATGCTCAACACAAATGCCAAATAAGATTTATTTAGGTTTAACACTAATCCCAAAAGTATAGGGAGTGTGGGATGATGATCATATCAATCTTGGAACCACTTCCGACACACATCGTCACTTCACCCTCAACTAGTCTCTGTTTATTTTGTAACTCCTATTTCGAGTTACTAATATATTTTTTAGCAACCGAATCAAGTATCAAATACCCAGGGGCTACTATAAACACTAGTAAGGTACACATCGATAACTTGTATATCAAATATACCCTTGTTCACTTTGCCATCCTTCTTATCCACCAAATATTCAGGGCATTTCCGCTTCCAGTGACCATTTCCTTTGCAGTAGAAGCACTCAGTTTCAGGCTTTAGTCTAGCTTTGGGCTTCTTCATGGAAGTGACAACTTGCTTTCCATTCTACATTAAGTTCCATTTCTATCCCTTTGCCCTTTTCTTGAAACTAGTGGTCTTGTTAATCATCAACACTTGATGCTCTTTCTTGATTTCTACCTTCATCGACTTCATCATCATGAAAAGCTTGCGAATCGTTTTCGTCATCCCTTGCATACTATAGTTCATCACGAAGTTCTACTAACTTGGTGATGGTGACTAGAGAACTCTGTCAATCACTATCTTATCTGGAAGATTAACTCCCACTTGATTCAAGCGATTGTAGTACCCAGACAATCTGAGCACATGCTCGCTGCTTGAGCTATTCTCCTCCATCTTTTAGCTATAGAACTTGTTGGAGACTTCATATCTCTCAACTCGGGTATTTGCTTGAAATATTGACTTCAACTCCTGGAACATCTCATATGGTCCATGACGTTCAAAACGTCTTTGAAGTCCCGATTCTAAGCCGTTTAAGCATGGTGCACTAAACTATCAAGTAGTCATCATGTTGAGCTAGCCAAACATTCATAACATCTGCATCTGCACCTGTAATAGGTTTGTCACCTAGCGGTGCATCAAGGACATAATTCTTCTGTGCAGCAATGAGGATAAACCTCATATCACGGACCCAGTCCGCATCATTGCTACTATCATCTTTCAACTTAGTTTTCTCTGGGAACATATAAAAAACATAGGGAAGCTATAACACGAGCTATTGATCTACAACATAATTTACAAAATACTATCATGACTAAGTTCATGATAAATTAAAGTTCAATTAATCATATTACTTAAGAACTCCCACTTAGATAGACTTCCCTCTAATCATCTAAGTGATCACGTGATCCAAATCAACTAAACCATGTCTGGTCATCATGTGAAATGGAGTAGTTTTCAATGCTGAACATCACTATGTTGATCATATCTACTATATGATTCACACTCGACCTTTCGGTCTCAGTGTTCCGAGGCCATATCTGCATATGCTAGGCTCGTCAAGTTTAACCCGAGTATTTCTGCGTGTGCAAAACTAGCTTGCACCCGTTGTATGTGAACGTAGAGCTTATCACACCCGATCATCACGTGGTGTCTCAGCACGACGAACTTTGGCAACGGTGCATACTCAGGGAGAACACTTGTACCTTGAAATTTAGTGATAGATCATCTTATAATGCTACCGTCAATCAAAGCAAAATAAGATGCATAAAAGATAAACATCACATGCAATCATTATAAGTGATATGATATGGCCATCATCATCTTGTGCCTTTGATCTCCATATCTAAAGCACCGTCATGATCACCATCGTCACCGGCGCGACACTTTGATCTCCATCGTAGCATCGTTGTCATCTCGCCAACTATTGCTTCTACGACTATCGCTACCGCTTTAGTGATAAAGTAAAGCAATTACATGGCGATTGCATTTCATACAATAAAGCGACAACCATATGGCTCCTGCCAGTTGCCGATAACTCCGTTACAAAACATGATCATCTCATACAATAAAATATAGCATCAGTGTCTTGACCATATCACATCACAACATGCCCTGCAAAAACAAGTTAGACGTCCTCTACTTTGTTGTTGCAAGTTTTACGTGGCTGCTATGGGCTAAGCAAGAACCATTCTTACCTACGCATCAAAACCACAACGATATTTCGTCAAGTATGTGTTGTTTTAACCTTCACAAGGACGGGAGTAGCCACACTCGATTCAACTAAAGTTGGAGAAACTGACACCTGATACGTCTCCGTCGTATCTACTTTTCCAAACACTTTTGCCCTTGTTTTGGACTCTAACTTGCATAATTTGAAAGGAACTAACCCGGACTGACGCTGTTTTCAGCAGAATTGCCATGGTGTTATTTATGTGCAGAAACAAAAGTTCTCGGAATGACCTAAAACTCCAGGGACATTATTTTTGGAAATAATAAAACATACTTGCAAAGAATCAAGGCCAGGGGGCCCACACCCTAGCCACGAGGGTGGGGGCGCGCCCCCCTACCTCATGGGCCCCATGGAGCTCCTCTGACCTCAACGCCAACTCTATATATTCGTGTTCGGAGAGAAAAAAATCAAGGAGAAGGATTCATCGCGTTTTACGATACGGAGCCGCCGCCAAGCCCTAAACTCTCTCGGGAGGGCTGATCTAGAGTCCGTTCGGGGCTCCAGAGAGGGGAATCCATCGCCATCGTCATCATCAACCATCCTCCATCACCAATTTCATGATGCTCACCGCCGTGCGTGAGTAATTCCATCGTAGGCTTGCTGGACGGTGGTGGGTTGGATGAGATTTATCATGTAATCGAGTAAGTTTTGTTAGGGTTTGATCCCTAGTATCCACTATGTTCTGAGATTGATGTTGTTATGACTTTGCTATGCTTAATGCTTGTCACTAGGGCCCGAGTGCCATGATTTCAGATCTGAACCTATTATGTTTTAATGAATATATGTGAGTTCTTGATCCTATCTTGCAAGTCTATAGTCACCTACTATGTGTTATGATCCGGCAACCCCGAAGTGACAATAATCGGGACCACTTTCGGTGATGACCGTAGTTTGAGGAGTTCATCTATTCACTATGTGTTAATGCTTTGGTTCGGTACTCCATTAAAAGGAGGCCTTAATATCCCTTTGTTTCCATTAGGACCCCGCTGCCACGGGAGGGTAGGACAAAAGATGTCATGCAAGTTCTTTTCCATAAGCATGTATGACTATATTCGAAATACATGCCTACATTACATTGATGAATTGGAGCTAGTTCTGTGTCACCCTATGTTATGACTGTTACATGATGAACCACATCCGGGATAATTCTCCATCACCGATCCAACGCCTACGAGCTTTCCATATATTGTTCTTCGCTTATTTACTTTTCCGTTGCTATTGTTATCATCACTACAAAACACCAAAAATATTACTTTTGCTATCGTTACCTTTTGCTACCGTTACCACTACTATCATATTACTTTGCTACTAAACACTTTGCTGCAGATACTAAGTTTCCAGGTGTGGTTGAATTGACAACTCAGCTGCTAATACTTGAGAATATTCTTTGCCTCCTCTTGTGTCGAATCAATAAATTTGGGTTGAATACTCTACCCTCGAAAACTGTTGCAATCCCCTATACTTGTGGGTTATCAACACCCGCCAGCCACCTATGTGCGAAGCACGTCGTCAGAACCAGTCACGCGTAAGCGTACACGTAATGTCAGTCTAGACCGCTTCATCCAACAATATTGCCGAATCAAAGTATGACATGCTGGTAAGCAGTATGACTAGTATCGCCCACAACTCACTTATGTTCTACTCGTGCATATAACATCTACGAATAAACTTGGCTCTGATACCAATGTAGGGGAACATAGTAATTTCAAAAAAAATCCTATGCACACGCAAGATCATGGTGATGCATAGCAACGAGAGAGCAGAGTGTTGTCCATGTACCCTCGTAGACCGAAAGCGGAAGCGTTATGACAACGCGGTGGATGTAGTCATACGTCTTCATGATCAACCGATCCTAGTATCGAACGTACAGCACCTACGCGATCTGCACACATTCATCTCGGTGACGTCCCACAAACTCCGATCCAGCAAAGTGTCGAGGGAGAGTTTTGTCAGCAGGATGGCGTGATGACGGTGATGATGATGCTACCGACGCAGGGCTTCGCCTAAGCACGACAACCATATAACTGAGGTGGATTATGGTGGAGGGGGGCACCGCACACGGCTAAGAGAGATCAATGATCAACTTGTGTGTCTATGGGGTGCCCCCTGGCCATGTATATAAAGGATGGAGGGAGGAGGAGGTCGGCCCTCATAGGGCGTGCCCAAAGTGTGGAGTCCTACTAGGACTCCCTAGTCCTAGTAGGATTCCACCTCCCACATGGAATAGGAAAAGGGGAAGGGAGAAGGAGAAGGAAGGAAGGGGGCGCCCCCTTTCCCTAGTCCAATTCGGACCAGTCCATGGGGAGGGGTGCGGCCACCCTTGAGGCCTTTTCTCTCCTTTCCCGTATGGCCCATTAAGGCCCAATACGAATTCCCGTAACTCTCTGGTACTCCGAAAGTTATACGAATCACTTGGAACCTTTCCGATGTCCGAATATAGTCTTCCAATATATCGATCTTTATGTCTCGATCATTTTGAGACTCCTCATCATGTCCCCGATCTCATCCGGGACTCCGAACAAACTTCGGTCATCAAATCACATAACTCATAATATAAATTGTCACCGAACGTTAAGCGTGCGGATCCAACGGGTTCGAGAACTATGTAGACATGAACGAGACACATCTCCAGTCAATAACCAATAGCGGAACCTAGATGCTCATATTGGCTCCTACATATTCTACGAAGATCTTTATCGGTTAAACCGCATGACAACATACGTTGTTCCTTTTATCATCGGTATGTTACTTGCCCGAGATTCGATCGTCGGTATCTCAATACCTAGTTCAATCTCATTACCGGCAAGTCTCTTTACTCGTTTCGTAATGCATCATCCTGTAACTAACTCATTAGTGACATTGCTTGCAAGGCTTATAGTGACGTGCATTACCGAGAGGGCCCAGAGATACCTCTCCGACAATCGGAGTGAAAAATCCTAATCTCGATCTATGCCAACTCAACAAGTACCATCAGAGACACCTGTAGAGCACCTTTATAATCACCCAGCTACGTTGTGACGTTTGGTAGCACACAAAGTGTTCCTCCCATATTCGGGAGTTGCATAATCTCATAGTCATAGGAACATGTATAAGTCATGAAGAAAGCAATAGCAACAAACTAAACAATCAAGTGCTAAGCTAACGGAATGGATCAAGTCAATCACATCATTCTCTAATGATGTGATCTCGTTAATCAAATGAGAACTCATGTCTATGGCTAGAAAACTTAACCATCTTTGATTCAACGAGCTAGTCAAGTAGAGACATACTAGTGACACTCTGTTTGTCTATGTATTCACACATGTACTAAGTTTCTGGTTAATACAATTCAAGCATGAATAATAAACATTTATCATGATATAAGGAAATATAAATAACAACTTTATTATTGCCTCTAGGGCATATTTCCTTCAGGAGGCACCCGTTGTTTCAGACAAGCCATGTATTGATGTTTGTTGGTGGTGGGGGAGTATAAACTTTACCATTCTATTTGGGAACCGCCTATAATGTGTGTAGCATGCAAGATATAGAGATCACTTGGTTGTTATGTTGACAATGAAAGTATGCCACTCAAAATATTATTTATCTCTATTTCAAAAATCGAGCTCTGGCACCTCTACAAATCCCTGCTTCCCTCTGCGAAGGGCATATCTATTTACTTTTATGTTGAGTCATTGCCCTCTTATTAAAAAGCACCAGTTAGAGAGCACTGCTGTCATTTGCATGCATTACTATTAGTTTACATTGAGTATGATTGGATCTCTTTTACCATGAATTACAATGTTTAGTCAGTCCTTGAGCTTCAAAGGTGCTCTGCATTTATGTTTTGCGGTCTCAGAAAGGGCTAGCGAGATACCATCTTTTTATATCATATTATGATTGTTTTGAGAAAGTGTTTTCATCCGAGAATTATTATTATTTCTCGGTAGTTGATTGTGCCATTTATATGAGTAAACATGAGACCTAAATGTTATTGTGAATATGGTTAGTGATACATCTCCAATGTATCTATAATTTTTGATTGCTCCATGCTATTATATTATCTATTTTGGATGTTAATGGGCTTTACTTTACAATTTTATATCATTTTTGGGACTAACCTATTAACCAGAGGCCCAGCCCAAATTGCTGTTTTTTGCCTATTTTAGGGTTTCGGCGAAAAGGAATATCAAACGGAGTCCAAACGGAACGAAACCTCCGGGAACATGATTTTCTCAACAAACGTGATCCAAGAGACTTGGAGTGTGCATCAAGAAATAAACGAGGCGGCCACGAGGCAGGGGGCGCGCCTACCCCCCTGGGCGCGCCCTCCACCCTCGTGGGCCCCTCGTTGCTCCACCGACGTACTTCTTCCTCCTATATATATCCACGTATCCCCCCCAACATCCAGGAGCACCACGAAAACCTAATTCCACCGCCGCAACCTTCTGTACCCGAGAGATCCCATCTTGGGGCCTTTTCCGGAGCTCCGCCGGAGGGGGCATTGATCACGGAGGGCCTATGCATCAACTCCATGGCCTCTTCGGTGATGTGTGAGTAGTTTACTTCAGACCTTCGGGTCCATAGTTATTAGCTAGATGGCTTCTTCTCTCTCTTTGGATCTCAATACAAAGTTCTCCTCGATCTTCTTGGAGATCTATCTGATGTAATCTTCTTTTGCGGTGTGTTTGTTGAGATCCGATGAATTGTGGGTTTATGATCCAGATTATCTATGAACAATATTTGATTCTCCTCTGAATTCTTTTATGTATGATTGGTTTATCTTTGCAAGTCTCTTCGAATTATCAGTTTGGTTTGGCCTACTAGATTGATCTTTCTTGCAATGTGAGAAGTGCTTAGCTTTGGGTTCAATCTTGCGGTGCTCGATCCCAGTGACAGAAAGGGAACCGACACGTATTGTATTATTACCATCGAGGATAAAAAGACATGGTTTGTATCATATTGCATGAGTTTATCCCTCTACATCATGTCATCTTACTTAAAGCATTACTCTATTCTTATGAACTTAATACTCTAGATGCATGCTGGATAGCGGTCGATGTGTGGAGTAATAGTAGTAGATGCAGAATCGTTTCGGTCTACTTGTCACGGACGTGATGCCTATATACATGATCATACCTAGATATTCTCATAACTATGCTCAATTCTATCAATTGCTCGACAGTAATTCTTTTACCCACCGTAATACTTATGCTCTTGAGAGAAGCCACTAGTGAAACCTATGGCCCCCGGGTCTATCTTCCATCATATTAATCTTCCAATAATTAGTTATTTCTATTGACATTTATTTTACTTTGCATCTTTATTTCTCTTTATCATAAAAATACCAAAAATATTATCTTATCATATCTATCATATCTCACTCTCGTAAGTGACCGTGAAGGGATTTACAACCCCTTTATCGCGTTGGTTGCGAGGTTCTTATTTGTTTGTGTAGGTGCATGGGACTTGAGCGTGATCTCCTACTGGATTGATACCTTGGTTCTCAAAAACTGAGGGAAATACTGACGCTACTTTACTGCATCACCCTTTCCTCTTCAAGGGAAAACCAACGCAGTGCTCAAGAGGTAGCGAGAAGGATTTCTGGCGCCGTTGCTGGGGATATTCGCGCCAAGTCAAGTCAAGCATAAGTCAAGACATACCAAGTACCCATCACAAACTCTTATCCCTCGCATTACATTATTTGTCATTTGCCTCTCGTTTTCCTCTCCCCCACTTCACCCTTGCCGTTTTATTTGTCCTCTCTTTTCCGCTCTCCTTTCTTTGGCCATGTCGGAATCAAAAAGGGTTGGGGGTTCTCTCCCGGGTTTTAGTACTTTGGACAATCCTTCTATTCTCTCTAAACTTATAAGTAATAATGCTATGGAAAGACCTACCGAAATTATCAATGACAATCTTAATAATTTTGATGAAGATGATTCCGGAAATTTTTCGTTATTTACTTGATGAATCTTTGAAAGATGCTTGGGATAGACTATTAAGGATCCGGGCCAGCTATGTGCCCCAATACCAAATTGAAATTTACTTAAAGAGCTTTTATGTTGCCCTACCTTCTTCGTTTAAGCATGTCCTAGATTCTATTTTTGAAGAAGGTTTTCTTGAAGGGGATGTTGTAGATACTTATGAAAAGATGAAAACCATATTTGGGCACCCCATGAATGAGAAGGTTGAATCCACATCTCTTTTGCTCTCCTACCAAAACGAATCTATCAAAGAGATGAAAGCTAGCTTAGATGAAAAATTCCGTAAAATGCTTAATCTTTCTTCCACCATTAACAACCATGTGCTTTATCAAAATAGAACGATTTATGCCATAGATAATAATTTTGCTCTTTTCTTCCCTAAAACCAAAGATGGCAATACCTAGATCTATCCTTGCTTTTATGCCTAGCTAGGGACGTTAAATGATAGCGCTTGTTGGGAGGCAACCAATTTTATTTTTATTCCTTGCCTTTTATTCCTGTTTAGTAATAAATAATTTATCTAGCCTCTGTTTCAGTTGTGCTTTTTGTGTTTAATTAGTGTTTGTGCCAAGTAGAACCGTTGGGAAGACTTGGGGAAAGTCTTTTTGATCTTGATGTAAAAAATAGAAACTTTAGCGCTCACGAGAATTGCTACCATTTTATTTCAAAAGTGATATTAGTTAATTATTTTGCAGATGATTAATAGAGAAATTCCTCACGTCCAGCAATTTATTTTAGAATTTTTGGGGTTCCAGAAGTTTGCGTTAGCTACAGATTACTACAGACTGTTCTGTTTTTGACAGATTCTGTTTTTCGTGTGTTGTTTGCTTATTTTTGATGAATCTATGGCTAGTAAAAGAGTTTATAAACCATAGAGAAGTTGGAATACAGTAGGTTTAACACCAATATAAATCAAGAATGAGTTCATTACAGTACCTTGCGGTGGTGTTTTGTTTTCTTTCGCTAACGGAGATCATGAGATTTTCTATTTTGAGTTTTGTGTTGTGAAGTTTTCAAGTTTTGGGTAAAGATTTGATGGATTATGGAACAAGGAGTGGCAAGAGCCTATGCTTGGCGATGCCCATGGCACCCCAGGTTAAAATTCAAGGACACCAAAAAGCCTAAGCTTGGGGATGCCCCGGAAGGCATCCCCTCTTTCATCTTCATCTATCGATAACTTTACTTGGAGCTATATTTTTATTCACCACATGATATGTGTTGGGGATATGGTTACTGGAGGTAAACCGGCTAGGAGTGGCCGGATTAGCTCCATGAAGATTGAAGCCCATGAAGATGAGAAGATACTGGCGCTTTAAGAAGGCCCAAGGCCCAAGGACGGATTAAAGCCTATAGATGTGAACCGGCTTTATCATGTAAACTTGTATTGTAAGTTAGAGGAATAGAGACCAAGCCGGACACCTCTATGATCCGGCCTCGGGACTCTGTAAACCGGCGGGCGTCAACCTATGTATATAAAGGGACGACCCGGCCACGGTTTGAGGATAGAAAAACAACAACTCGAGGACCAGTCAAAGCGGATTTGCTCCCTGGTCATCGAAACCCCAGCAATACCAATCACAACTAGACGTAGGCTTTTACCTTCATCGAAGGGGCCAAACTAGTATAAACTCCCCGTGTCCCCTTGTCTGGTTTAATTCCTTTAAGCTAACCCGTTGCGATGGCTCCATGACTAAGTCCTTTCACGAGGACATCTGCCGTGACAAACCCACGACAGTTGGCGCCCACCGTGGGGCTATCGCACGATGGTTTCGAGTTCTTGAAGGGCAGCTTCAATGGACTCAAGGGATATGCTGTGGGCCGGATGACGAAGAGTCGTCGCGGCAAGCTCTACATCGACAACGCAGGATGGGGCCCCGAGGCCGATTCAATCAAATACGGGTACCGGGTCCCCTTTGGTGGGATTCACGTCTTCATCGGCAAGATTGGCAAACCGGGCCCTGAGCCGGACACCTGCACCAACATCATCGAGACAGCTCAGCATGCAAGCCCTTCCCCGGTTCAGCCCATGGCAAAGCATGTTTTCGTAGGTGTCATCCATGGAGCAGAATATGAGGACGGACCGGCATCCGATGGAGAAACCATTGTCTGCTCCGACGACGAGTCTTCTGGAGAAACCGAATCCCTCTATCAGTTGCAGGATGGCCAGATTAGTGGAGGTTCCGAGGGCAACAGTATTTCGGACTCCCCTGATCTGCCAAACCGGGCCGCCATCTTCATGGCCGGTACACAATCAGCACCCCACTCATCAACCACTGCAGCAATGCTCTCCGGTTCAGCAACAGCCACGCCAGCGGGGGCAGGGAGTTCTGCGCCATCTCCGGCTCAAGTTCTGTCTGACTTGTTCGACGCCTTGGCAACATTGATGGCCGCGGAGGTGGACGCAGCAGCCCGGGATCAGCACAACACAGAGATCGCAAAGGTGAAAGATCAGATAACTCGGGCTAAAGCAGACCTAGCGGCAGAGAACGCTAGGATGGCTACAGAATGGGCCGAGTTGGAAGCTCAGGCCTACCGGCTTAGGCTGGATCAGAATGCTTCAGAGGAAGTCATGAAAAGAAGATACCGATCGCATCTCCCGCCGAGTTGTGAGCCAAGAAATCTTTTCAACACGCCAGGAGCAGGAACTAGTAACCAGCCAATATTAAACCGGACGGAGGCACCAGGAACAGGAGTGCCAGTTCAGCCGCGCACGATGGACCCGCCTCGTCAGAACAACATTGTACCACAGTATGCTCCAACACCCCCCGGGCATTACTCCAACCCGCTAGACAACATTGTGGCCGCCGCTTCACGGTTGGCAGCCCTCCCAACCGACGGCGAATCACCAGATGCGATTGAGGCACGACGGGCTAGAGATCTCCTTCAAACAGCTCTAAACCAGCAGCAAGCTTATTCGCACAGTCATGAGAGGATTCATTCCACCCCCCGTCCAAGCCGGAGCTACAGTAGACATGTTGAGGATGAGCCGGCCGTGTCAAGAAGTGCACGTCGTCGTAACTCGCCACGAAGGCACAACCCGGCAGGAGGAGGTGCTAATGTGCAGGATGTGGTGGATCATGGTCGTGCACGTCGAGAGGCCGAGTTAGCAGCTCTGCACGGAGCCCGTCAACCTACTCTGGTTCACCCTACCGCTTCAGTAGAGCCAGGTGTGGTATTCAGTTCCTTAGGGGTGTCGTGTCTCACCCCCGCTTTGCGTAATGTGCGACTACCCAAGGATTTCAAAGGACCTCGTAAGGTACCCAATTACACCGCCGATCTGCAACCAAAGGCATGGGTTGAAAGCTACGAGATGGCAATGGAGATGTTAGATGTGGATGAAGCAGTATGTGCCAAATACTTCACCGTGATGTTGGAAGGAACAGCTCGTACTTGGTTGAAGAGCTTACCAACTAACTCCGTCAGATCATGGGCCGAATTGAAGCACCGGTTTATCCAGAACTTCAAAGATACTTGTAAGCAGCCCATGTCAATTGTGGATCTGGCCGCTTGTGTCCAAGAGGATGGGGAGTCCATGACCCATTGGGTAAAGCGGGTCTCAGCTATTTTGCATTCATCGGATCGTATCAATGCAGATACCGCAGTGCTAACGTTGGAGGGTGTCGGTGTCAAAACCAGCGGATCTCGGGTAGGGGGTCCCGAACTGTGCGTCTAGGCCGGATGGTAACAGGAGGCAAGGAACACGATGTTTTACCCAGGTTCGGGCCCTCTTGATGGAGGTAAAACCATACGTCCTGCTTGATTAATATTGATGATATGGGTAGTACAAGAGTAGATCTACCACGAGATCAAGGAGGCTAAACCCTAGAAGCTAGCCTATGGTATGATTGTTGTATATGAAGTTGTCCTACGGACTAAAACCCTCTGGTTTATATAGACACCAGAGAGGGTTAGGGTTACATAAAGTCGGTTACAATGGTAGGAGATCCAAATATCCGCATCGCCAAGCTTGCCTTCCACGCCAAGGAAAGTCCCATCCGGACACGGGACGAAGTCTTCAATCTTGTATCTTCATAGTCCTGGAGTCCGGCTGAAGGTATAGTCCGGCTACCCGGACACCCCCTAATCCAGGACTCCCTCAGTAGCCCCCGAACCAGGCTTCAATGATGACGAGTCCGGCGTGCAGATTGTCTTCGGCATTGCAAGGCGGGTTCTTCTCCGAATTCCGTGTACCTGCTGAATAACGTCCGATTTTCGTAATGTAGCGCACCTTGGCTTCCACGCCCAATAATGGCCATCTTCCACGTGTCAAACGAATGTGAAAAGTCGGGGTGTTTTTACATTCACACCCCTAGCCGCATAAACGAGCCGCCTATTTAATGGGATGGGGATTCAGATCCAAACCACACCTTCTCCTCCCCGCGAGTAATCACCAGAGCGCCTCCAGCAAAGGTCCATTCCAACATGGCCAGCCGTCACAGCTCCTCCTCTCGCCCTTCTAGTCCTAAACCTGGAGACTGGGAGAGGTGCTCCATCCCGCACAGCGAGCTAGTGTCGCTTCAGGCCAAGGGATTTCTCCCTCAGGCCTATATGGTCCTGGTCCGAGCCGGACTCGCCACCTATAATGGTGGAGAGCAAGCGGAGAGCACCCCCAATCCCTCCAAAGGAGAGAGGGTGTGCCTCGTCCCTTATCTAATAAGAGGACTTGGATTTCCAATTCATCCATTTCTCCGTGGGCTTCTGGAGTTCTACAGCCTCCAGCTGCACAATCTCACGCCCGCCTCTATATTGCATATCGCGGGCTTCGTCGCCCTTTGCGAGCTATTCTTGGGTGTTTTCGCGCTGTGGAAGAGGTTATTCTGCTTGGTGCCCCGCTCTCAAGAGGGGTCTGTATATCAAGTGGGCGGAGCCGAAGTGTGGCGTATCGCCGGGACCGGATATCTATCCGGAACCCCAAAGAAGGCGTCCGAGGACTGGCCTTCGGAATGGTTTTATATAGATGATGTCCCGCTGCCGGATCCTATCCGGGTCGGTCTCCCCGAATTCAACAGTGCTCCCTTAAAGAAACGCCTAAGCTGGCGTCCGCGGAGCTCTCAGAGAGAAAGCGACAGGGACGTCCTTTACCTGATGGGTCAGATAAGACTATTGGCTCATTCCGGACTAACCATGATTGGAGTCATGGCCGCATGCATTATGCGGGGGGTGCAGTCGCTTCAATATAGAGGCCACCCCATGTGGGATTTTAACGGGGAGGATGACGCCACTCGTTACGGTCGTAAGGGGCCAGCCTCAGCTGCCACTCTAGTAAAGACCTTATCCTCTTTGTACAAGGGAGAAGAGGAGGAATTCCTCCGCGTCAACCCGCAGGGCGGATTTACTATGTACAACCCTCCGAGTTGGGTAAGTGGACAATTGTGCTTACCCATCTGTTTTATATTCCCATGATTAAATATGTAGTCTAACGATTTCAACGCAGGAACTGCGTCAGGAAGTAAAGGATATAAACAGCCATCCCCCACAGCCCGAGGATCCAGAACGGTCCCTCGATCCAGACTCCAAAGAGGATCTGGACATATTGGTGGAGCTGATTGACGGGGTGTTTCATCAGCTAAGCAAGGATAGTACCTTGGTGGCCATTACGGCTGATTACCCAGGGTTAATCCCGGCCTCCCAGGTAACAGAGAGCGGAGTCTTATCCCCTGGAGAAGGAATCCATTCTCACGCATTTCAATTTTCCTGACAACGACCATGTTTTGCAGGGGAGGTTTCCGAGGCGGGAGGCCGAACCTGCGGCGGCTAGCCAACGAGGGGACGCAGGGCCCCGTGGGGTAAAAAGGAATGTAGTCCGGACTGAGACGCCGGCACAAAGGTATAGCGCACCCTCTTTTTCCCTGGTGTTATTCCTTCATGGCATATTAACGTTCGTGCTATCTTCAGGACGAAGAGACCTCGCCGGACTATATCCGGAGAGGTTGCCAATCGCGCCTCCAGCAGCCAGGCTCCAACCCCTGGCCCGGAAGCAGAAGCGAACACAAGGCGCGCACCGGACGCTCCTCTGACAGAGGATGCGGACAGGCTGTCTGCCACCAATTCCGAGGTGGAGAGTGCCATGAACCACAGGCGTCGCCGGACAGTTCTTCGCGACGCTTGTTTCTCCCAAGAGGCATTAGATGCCTTCAATTCGGGAGATGCGTACCTCTGTGCCGCTCAAAATGGTTTAGCCAGAGCCACGGAGCAATATGTAAAAGACATACGGATAAGAAAATTTTGGTAAATATATATGTACCAGTAGCCCCGAGACTTGAAACAGTTAGAGTAACTGATTTAAGGATCATTTGTTATGCAGGTTCTTACAGAGAAGAATACTGTACTGTCCCAGGAGCTGGAAGAGTGCAAAGACCAACTGGAGGCCGCACTAGCCGCGGCAGGGGAGCCCAAAGAGACCCCCTCTGGTAAGATACACTTCGAAAGATTAGTATTTTGCAAAGTGCGGCGTGGGTGTAAATCTGACAAATCATATAGCAGATGGCGCCGGACCGGATCCGGAGAGGCAACAACTCTTACGCCGGCTAAAGGCCGGTGAGAGTATGCTGACAAGGGTGAGGCGGGAGAAGAATGATCTTCAGGATGCCAACACCAAGCTGGACGTTGAACTTAAAGATGTTCGTGGCCAGCTGTCGGACTCTACTAAGGAGAATCAGCAGCTTCGACGCGGCATATTTAGTAAGTGCTTAAGCGAATCTTTGAAAGAAAAGAGTTCGGCGAGGAAGTCGACTAACAGAGTAATGTCTGTAGGTATGCTAACGGGTCGTCCTGCAGAGGAGATGCCCGGTTCTACGGGTGACCTTCTTCCCGAGCTCTCGCAACTACACGGGCGAGTTCGGCGGGCGATGCGAGGCGTTGCCCAAGCCTTATGGCCTTCCCACTCCATGCCCGAGGGCCTTGGAGAGCTTTCGGAGAAGCTTAAGGGAGCTCGGCGGCGCTTCCGGTTGTGGAAGATATTGGCCTGCCGACAAAGCGCTAGGGAGGCCTGGGCCATGGTGAAGACGTGGTACACGAAGTCTGACCCAAACCATATGGCCGAGGTCGGACCTGTGGGGCCTGACGGGAAGGAGATCCCTGTAAGCTTAGTGTACGGCCAAGTAGAATTGGCCGCAAAGTATTCCCAGCAGGACTGTAAGTTAGACAGCCTGTTAGATGGTATTGAAGAGGAATACAATCAGTCAGAGTGACTATGTAGTTTTAATTGACATGTGTAATGCCTTCTAGCCGGATTGTAGATCGTTTGTCGTTGCCGACCTTTTCGCTTCAACCTCAGGACCTGACGGTCCGGAGTGTGTCCGAATACCCTACCGGTTATGTAAGAACCGGGGTATGCGTGGAGACCAGGCGTAGGGGTCATTAGTGCTTTATCAGACAAGTGCCCAACTAGTTATGTTATATTACATGGTTAGTAGGAAACATCTTCCAGAGAGAATAGTTCCGTTAGGGGTTCCTTTCTCTGGGAGGCATGCCCTAAAGTGCATGTCCGGACTGCAAACGCAAGAAAATCATCTGGGGGCATATATATAAATAAGTAAAAAAGGTCATCTTTTAGTTCACTGACCGAATATTCCCTTAAGAACGCTAGCTTTCGGCTTCACCCAGTCTGAGGTACACATCCGGCTGATCCGGCAGTAACAATCGCAGAGGTGCTCCCTTTACCACCTAGCCGAACAATCGGGAATGTAGGGGTAAGCACAGGAGCCAGGCAACCCAGCTTGGCCAAAACTTAAGTCATATCGATGCATATAATGGTGAAGAAAAGGTACATGCGGAAGTTTGACACATGTGGTGGGCGTGAAGCCCGTGTAAATAAGCTTCTGTTAAAGAAGCCCCCAGGTTTAATGAGCGCGAGTAGCACGTCACTTGAGGAGCCTTTAAGGGCTACAAAATAAAAAAGGGGAAGGAGAGAAATGTAAGACAGAAAATGTAAAAAATGGACAGAGGAAGGAGACAAACACAGAGTCCGGCGCTAGGCATAGAATCTTCGGAGACGGGCTGCGTTCCATGGGTTCGGCTCGAGTCGGTTATCTGACGCATCTCGCAGGCGGTATGCTCCACCAGTCAGGACTTGGTCGATTATGAAGGGACCTTCCCACTTGGGCTTCAGCTTGTCCTTTTTCTTGTCCGGCAGGCGTAGAACTAATTCGCCAACGTTGTAGTTTTTGGCCCGCACTTCTCTGCTTTGATATCTTCGAGCCTGCTGTTGATAGAATGCGGAACGGGCTTTTGCCACGTCGCGCTCCTCCTCTAAGGCGTCCAAACTGTCCTGCCAATCGAGCTCGGCTTCGCTTTCTTCGTACATGCGCACTCGAGGTGAGTCATGAATTATGTCACAGGGCAAGACTGCCTCTACGCCGTACACCATAAAAAATGGTGTGTATCCGGTGGTGCGATTCAGCGTGGTCCGCAGCCCCCAGAGTACGGAGTCGAGCTCCTCTACCCAGTGCGTGTTAGATTCCTTGAGGGACCGCACTAATCTGGGTTTGATGCCGCTCATGATGGGACCACTTGCACGTTCGACCTGACCGTTAGTTTGTGGGTGATAGACGGAAGCATAATCGAGCTTGATGCCCATGTTTTTGCACCAGAGTTTTACCTCGTCGGCCGTAAAGTTCATGCCATTATCGGTGATGATGCTGTGGGGGACGCCATAACGGTGTACGACCCTGGATATAAAGTCTATCACAGGTCCAGATTCGGCCGTCTTAACATGCTTGGCTTCTATCCATTTGGTGAACTTATCCACCATGACCAGTAAGTATTTTTTCTTGTGGGTTCCGGCTTTAAGGGGTCCCACCATGTCAAGCCCCCAGACCGCGAAAGGCCAAGTGATGGGGATAGTTTGGAGGGCGGTGGGTGGCATATGGCTTTGGTTTGCAAAAAGCTGGCAACCGACGCATCATTGGACCAAGTCCTGAGCGTCCGCCCGGGCCGTCGGCCAATAAAAGCCTGTACGGAAAGCCTTGCTTACAAGGGACCGGGCTGCGGCGTGATGGCCACCGAGTCCGGCATGAATTTCAGCCAGCAGGTTCCGCCCTTCCTCTTCGGAGATGCACCTTTGAAGGACTCCGGTAGTGCTTTTCTTATAAAGTTCTCCCTCATGGACTTTATAGGCTTTAGATCGCCGCACTATACAGCGTGCCTCGTTTTGGTCCTCTGGGAGTTCCTGCCTAGTAAGGTAGGCTAGGAATGGTTCTGTCCACAGGGCGATAACGACCATTAGTACGTGGGCTGAGGTTGTGATTTCATTGGCAGAGCCTCCGATTATGTCAGATTGTTTGGCGTCGGACAGTGCGGTTGGGTCCGGGCTAATATTGCCATGTTCCCCTTCCCATACTACGGATGGCTTGAACAGCCTTTCCAGGAAGATGTTGGGGGGGGCGCATCGCATTTTGCGCCGATGCGTGCCAGGATGTCTGCCGCCTGATTGTTTTCTCGGGCTATATGGTGAAATTCGAGCCCTTCAAACCGAGCTGATATTTTGAGGACGGCATTGCGGTAAGCTGCCATTTTTGGATCCTTGGCATTGAAGTCTCCATTTATTTGGGATATCGCGAGGTTCAAATCCCCGCGCACCTCTAGGCGTTGAATGCCCATGGATACTGCCATCCGAAGACCATGTAAAAGGGCCTCATATTCGGCTGCATTGTTGGAGCCCGTGTACATAATATGGAGTACATATTGAACTATGTCTCCTATGGGGGACGTCAAAACGACACCGACCCCTAGTCCGGCCAACATTTTGGAACCGTCGAAGTGCATGATCCAGTTTGAATATGTGCCGTACTCTTTAGGGAGTTCGGCCTCCGTCCATTCTGCGACGAAGTCGGCCAAAACTTGCGACTTGATAGCTCGCCGTGGCCTATAAGTTATGTCGAACGGGAGGAGCTCAATGGCCCATTTTGCAATCCGGCCCGTTGCGTCACGGTTGTTTATAATATCATTGAGTGGTACTTCCGATGCTACTGTGATTGAACACTCTTGAAAGTAGTGTCGTAGCTTCCGGGATGCCATGAATACCGCATATGCAATCTTTTGATAATGTGGGTACCGTGATTTGCATGGGGTGAGGACAGTGGACACATAGTAAACCGGCTTTTGAAGGGGGAATTTGTGTCCATCCGTTTCCCGCTCGATGACGAGTGCTGCGCTAACAACTTGATGGGTTGCTGCAATGTACAATAGCATTGGTTCGCCGATGTTTGGCGCGGCCAGGATAGGGTTTGTTGCCAATATGGCTTTTATTTCCTCGAGTCTGGCCGTGGCGGCATCCGTCCACTCGAAGTGTTCGGTGCGCCGAAGGAGGCGATAGAGGGGTAGCGCCTTTTCTCCCAAACGGGAGATAAAGCGGCTTAGAGCCGCCACGCATCCGGTTAATTTTTGTATTTGTTTGAGGTCCTTTGGGACATCCAATTGTGACAAAGCTCGGATCTTGGCTGGATTTGCTTCGATTCCTCTACCGGATACAATGAAGCCCAAGAGCTTTCCTGCTGGAACGCCGAAAATGCATTTTTTCGGATTTAGCTTGATGTCATATGCTCGGAGGTTGTCAAATGTAAGCCTCAAGTCGTCTACTAGAGATTCGACATGTCTTGTTTTTACGACCACATCATCCACGTATGCCTCTACTGTTTTGCCGATCTGGTTTGCCAGACATGTCTGAATCATGCGCTGATATGTTGCGCCGGCGTTTTTGAGCCCGAAAGGCATTGTGTTGAAGCAGAATGGGCCGTATGGGGTGATGAATGCCGTTGCGGCTTGGTCTGACTCGGCCATCTTGATTTGATGGTAACCGGAGTATGCGTCGAGGAAGCACAATGAATCGTGTCCTGCAGTGGCGTTGATAATTTGATCGATGCGGGGGAGGGGGAAGGGATCCTTTGGGCAAGCCTTGTTAAGGTCTTTGAAGTCAACGCACAGGCGCCAGGATTTGTCCTTCTTTGGTACCATCACCAAGTTTGCTAGCCAGTCCGGATGTTTTATGTCTCTGATGAATCCGGCCTCCAATAGTTTGGCTAGCTCCTCTCCCATTGCCTGTCTCTTGGGCTCAGAGAAACGCCGAAGGGCTTGTTTGACAGGTTTGAATCCTTTTAGGATATTTAAGCTGTGTTTGGCCAGCCTGCGTGGGATTCCTGGCATGTCTGAAGGGTGCCAGGAAAAAATGTCCCAGTTCTCCCGTAGGAATTCTCGCAGTGCAGCGTCTACATCGGGGTTTAATCGTGCCCCGATGGAAGCTCTTTTATTGGGGTCCGTTGGATGGACCTGGAATTTGACTATTTCATCCGCTGGTTTAAAGGAGGTGGACTTGGATCTTTTGTCGAGTATCACATCGTCCCTGTTTACCGTGGAGCGCAGCGTAGTCAGTTCCTCAGCCGCTAGGGCTTCGGACAGTGCCTCAAGGACCAATGCGGCTGTCTTGTTTTCGGCGCGGAGTGCTATGTCCGGATCACTACCGAGAGTGATGATTCCGTTCGGCCCGGGCATCTTGAGCTTCATGTACCCGTAATGGGGTATTGCTTGGAAGATTGTAAACGCTTCCCGCCCCAGTAGAGCGTGGTGTCCGCTACTGAACGGGGCCACTTGGAATGTGACCTCTTCGGACCTATAATTATCCGGCGTGCCGAACACCACATCTAGTGTGATTTTTCCTGTACAGCGCGCTTCCCGGCTGGGGATTATTCCTCTAAAGGTTGTGCTGCTTCGCTCAATGCGGTTCCAGTCTATTTCCATTTTTTGAAGGGTTTCCTCATAAATGAGGTTCAATCCGCTGCCTCCGTCCATGAGTACCTTGGTGAGGCGAAAGCCGTCCACTATAGGACTGAGTACCAATGCGGCTGGTGCTCGAGCTGTTCGGAATTTAGGTTCATCACTGGCGTTAAAAGTAATAGCCGTGTCACTCCATGGGTTTATTGTTGCTACTTGATAGACTTCGGCGAGGCTGCGGAGTGTTCTTTTTCGCATATTATTTGATGCGAAAGTCTCAAAGACTGTTAAGACTGTACTGGAGTCCCTGAGGTGGCTTTCTGCGGGCTCCGTAATTAGGAGATCTTTGCCCCTTTTGGCCACCTGCCAGAGTATCCAACATGCTCTAAGGCTATGGGTTGGTGTGGCGTCCTCTGTACTATGAATTTTAAAGGGTCCATTAAGCCATCCCTCCTGTACGGTTCCATGCCCTGTAGAGGGTTTTGGTTTTTTGGTTTTTAACCCGGGTGTCTAATGATGATGCACCCTTTTATTTCGGACGAGGTTTCTATTCAGGGCCGGATTGTCCCAAAATTTAGTTTCGGTTTTCCGGGCGCTTTCCATCGCACAGTACTTTTGTACTATGGTTGCCAAGTCAGCGAAGCGTGTAAGATCACGACGACCTGTGGCGTTGAGGATTCCCTTGTCCGTGCAATTATTGCAGAAGATTGAGATTGCGTCTTCCTCGCGGCAGTCCTTTATCCTGTTCATAACCAGGAGGAACCTTGCCCAGTAATGATGTACTGTTTCTTCGGGCTTTTGCCTGATTTGGGATAGATCGCTTATGTTTGGGTGGTGGGTGGAATTAAATCCGGAACTTCATCCAATCTAAGACTCAGAGGCCAAGGAGTTTCCGAACTCTGAAGTTTGGATTCTTGGATGTTGTCCAGTGAATCTAGCCCGTTGCCTGATTCTAAGTTCAGGTCTTGAGTTACATCCTCCCCTCCGTGGGTATCCGGCTTGGAGGGATCGGGAATCCGGACGTAGCTAGTCCTTAAGATAGATGAAGAGTCACCGCACTGTGCCTCTACCACGGCAACATGATGGGTGACTTGGGGAGAATTAATTTCTCTTAGATCGGGTTTAAGCCCAACCTGGTCATAATCCGTAGTGACCCCCAAGGCGGCGATGCGATCCAAGAGCTCATTTACGGAAGAGAGCTCCATTGGATCTAACTGCTCGATGAGTTCCGAGCTGATGTGAAGATTGCTTTTGATGACCCGAGAGGTCACCGTCGGCGCAACGGCCGAACAGGCGGTCATGAGAAAACCGCCTAGCCGGAGAGTTTGGCCGACAGCCAAGGCTCCCTTAGTAACGGCGCCATCTTTAAAGACGGGAAGAGGCATCCTTCCTGATTGCGACGGCACAGAGGAACTCTCAATGAAAGCACCAATGTCGGTGTCAAAACCGGCGGATCTCGGGTAGGGGGTCCCGAACTGTGCGTCTAGGCCGGATGGTAATAGGAGGCAAGGAACACGATGTTTTACCCAGGTTCGGGCCCTCTTGATGGAGGTAAAACCCTACGTCCTGCTTGATTAATATTGATGATATGGGTAGTACAAGAGTAGATCTACCACGAGATCAAGGAGGCTAAACCCTAGAAGCTAGCCTATGGTATGATTGTTGTATATGAAGTTGTCCTACGGACTAAAACCCTCTGGTTTATATAGACACCGGAGAGGGTTAGGGTTACATAAAGTCGATTACAATGGTAGGAGATCCAAATATCCGCATCGCCAAGCTTGCCTTCCACGCCAAGGAAAGTCCCATCCGGACACGGGACGAAGTCTTCAATCTTGTATCTTCATAGTCCTGGAGTTCGTCTGAAGGTATAGTCCGGCTACCCGGACACCCCCTAATCCAGGACTCCCTCAGAGGGCAATTGCCATTTTCTGCCGCTCAAACAGAAGTTAGGAAGGCTCAAACGTCACTGTAATGATATGTCAACGCTTATGGCCGCTTTGGTTAAGTATGTCGATTCAGATAATACCAAAGACCCTGACTCAGAGGAGGACAAACCGGGGAAAGGGGAAAAGAACGGCAACACCAAGGGTCAGCAGCATAATCTGGTAGGCCATGGGAATAATGGTAAGCGCAAGGCCGACAACAGTTTGGAATTTGTGGCTAACACCAATGCTCAGGAGAATGGTCAGCGCCGTAAGGGTAAGCAGCCCCAGAGGGGCGGAGGTTCAGGCCCCAATTTGGAGCGCCTGTTAAATCAACCCTATCCAAAGCATGGATCAAAGGAGAAGCCAGCATCGCATCTTTGGAAGGATTGTTATATCATGCGAGATTTCAAGAACTCCAATATGTTTTAGTACGATAATGGCCCGCCTGGCGGTTCAGGAGGTGGTTTCCACGGGCCGGGTTATGGAGGCGGCAGCTCCGGTTCAGGATTTCAGGGCAATCAAACCGGGCACAGCAATCAAGGGAACCAGGGCAACTAGGGAGGTTACAACCATCAGGGCAACCAGCAGCAGCAGTCGGGTTATCAAAGCAATCCTAAGCAGTTAAATAGCGGGCAATATCATGTCTTCACCACTAGCTTGTGTAAACATGATCAGAAGCTTCACAAGAGGGCGGTGAACTCTGTTGAACCGGCGGTGCCTCAGTATTTGCGCTGGTCTGAGCAACCCATTTTATGGAGTAGAGAGGATCACCCGCCTCGGGTTGACAATCCGGGTCATCTGGCCTTAGTGGTGGCCCCTCAAGTTGGGGGATATAAGTTCACTAAGGTACTCATGGATGGGGGGAGTAGTATTAACATTCTATATTATGATACCTTCCGTTGTATGGGGTTGACAAATAAGAATCTTAAACCGTCAAACACCGTTTTTCATGGTGTGGTGCCTGGTAAGTCATCCAGTAGGCAAGATAGCCTTAGAGGTGGCTTTTGGAGATGATCATGATTCAAGATCAAAAACATTGACTTTTGAGGTGGTAAAAATCAAAAGTCCGTATCACGCTTTGTTTGGGCGATCGGCTTATGCTAAGTTCATGGCGAGGCCGTGTTATGTTTATCTACAGCTTAAAATGCCAGGTCATAAGGGGACCATCACAGTACATGGGAGCAGGAAGATCGCTTTGGAATGTGAGGAAGGTGATGCGGCTTATGCTGAGTCGGTTTGTGCCACGGAGGAGCTAAACTTTTATAAATACAAGGTTGATCCGGCAGATATGACTTCTTTGAAAAAGCCAACTACAGAACACGATCCGGCGTTGAAATTTAAATCGGCCATAGATACTAAGATGGTTGATTTTGTTCCTGGTGATTCATCCAAGCAGTTCAGCATCAGCGCTAACCTGGATCCCAAATACGAAAGCGCGCTCATTGAGTTCATCCGTGAGAACCGGGACATCTTTGCATGGAAACCTTCTGACATGCCAGGTGTACCGAGGGAACTCGCTGAGCACACACTTAACATTGATCCTAAGTTTAAACCGGTCCGGCAGTTTCTCCGCCGCTTCAATGAAGAAAGGCGCAAGGCTATTGGTGAAGAGGTAGCTCGGTTGTTGGCTGCAGGGTTTATCGTGGAGGTCTTTCACCCAGAGTGGTTGGCTAATCCGGTGCTGGTTCTTAAGAAAAACGACACTTAGTGTATGTGTGTAGATTACACAGACTTGAACAAGGCTTGCCCTGCAGATCCCTTTGCCCTCCCTCGTATTGATCAGATTATTGATGCTATGGCGGGTTGTGACCGTTTGTGTTTTCTGGACGCTTATTCTGGTTATCATCAGATCAAAATGGCAGTTAAGGACCAGGAGAAGATAGCTTTTATAACTCCTTTTGGAGCCTTCTGCTATGTTTCCATGCCCTTTGGGCTCAAGAGTGCCCAGGCGACTTATCAACGCTGTGTTCAGAATTGTCTTCATAAGCAGATTGGGGGCAATGTTCATGCATATGTGGATGATATTGTGATAAAGTCCAGGAAGGAGGAAACATTGATAGATGATTTGGGAGAAACCTTTGACAACCTCTGGGTTTACAAGATAATGCTCAATCCGAAAAAGTGTGCCTTTGGTGTCCTGGCAGGCAAACTCTTGGGTTTTCTGGTGTCAAACAGAGGCATTGAGGCTAATCCGGAAAAAATCTCAGCAATTACATCTTTGGCTAAACCGGCGTGTATCAATGACGTTCAACGTTTGGCCGGCCTGATTGCGGCTTTGACCCGGTTTATCAGTCGTCTTCGGGAGAAGGCTATCCCTTTATATCAGATGTTAAAGAAAACAGATGATTTTGTCTGGAGCGAGGCGGCTGATAAGGCGTTTGAGGATCTGAAGAGGCAGTTAGCTGAACCGCATGTGCTTGCAGCCCCAATCGATAAAGAGCCGTTATTGCTGTATGTGGCTGCTAATGCCCGAGCTGTTAGCGTGGCTATTGTGGTGGAGTGCAAGGAAGCTGGAAAGGAATATCCGGTTCAACGGCCGGTTTATTATATCAGTGAGGTGCTCATTGAATCAAAGCAGAGGTATCCACATTGGCAGAAGCTGGTGTATGGAGTGTTTATGGCAAGCCGGAAGCTCAAACATTATTTTCAGGGTCATCCTATCACAGTGGTCAGTTCATCCCCTCTGGGAGATATCATTCAAAATAGAGAAGCAACTGGCCGGATTGCTAAGTGGGCTATTGAGCTTGGACCTCATGGGCTCAAATACACACCTCGCACAGCAATTAAATCCCAAGTGCTCGTGGATTTCATCAATGATTGGACAGAGTTGCAGGCACCAGAGGAAAAGCCAGATAACACGTATTGGACTATTCACTTTGATGGATCCAGACAGTTGGAGGGCTCGGGGGCTCGAGTCATACTAACTTCCCCACGAGGTGACAAGTTTTGTTATGTCCTCCGTTTAATGTTCCCTTGTACTAACAATGCAGCTGAATACGAGGCCTTGCTCCACTTCGGATGGCAAAGGAGATGAACTTAAGCCGGGTTAAGTGCTTTGGTGACTCGGATCTGGTGGCTCAACAGGTGTCTGGAACTTGGGATTCAAAAGACCCACTCATGGCAGCATACCGACGAGAGGTAGGCATGGTGGCTGGCCATTTCAAGGGTTATCAAGTTGACCACATAGACCGGCGAAAGAATGAAGCGGTGGACGCTTTAAGCCGCCTTGGTTCTCAGCGTAAACCGGTCCCACCAAATGTCTTCCTTGACGTGCTGCATAATCCATCGATCAAGGTACCAACAGAGGAGGAGTTGGCTATTCCTGATCCGGAGGCTCAATTGGTGGCAGCTTTACATGTCATACCGGATTGGACAATCCCATACCTGGCTTACATGAACCGGGGCGCGTTACCGGAGAATGAAACCTCGGCTCGGCAGATAATCTGACGTTCCAAGTCGATGACCATAATCAACGGAGAGTTACATCGTTACAGCGTTTTAGGGGCAATTCAGCGTTGTGTCTCTCCTCAAGAGGGTTGTGAGATTTTGCGAGAAATCCATGAAGGGGATTGTGGTCACCACGCCGGTTCAAAGTCTTTAGTAGCTAAAGCTTTTCGCCACGGTTTTTATTGGTTAACAGCTCACACTGATGCAGAGGATTTAGTCAAAAGATGTGACGGTTGTCAAAAATTCGCACGCCGTGCTCATATTCCGGCTCAGGAGTTGAGGATGATTCCCATAACTTGGTCGTTTGCGACTTGGGGGCTTGATATGGTTGGACCCTTCAAGCGATCCAAGGACAAAAATACCCACTTATTAGTGGCAGTTGACAAGTTCACCAAATGGGTGGAAGCAGAGCCAGTCAGTAAGTGTGATGCGGCCACGGCGGTTCAGTTCATCAAAAAGGTGATATTCTGGTTTGGTTTTCCACACAGTATTATAACTGATAATGGTACTAATCTGTCAAAGGGAGAGATGGAGGAATTTTGCCAACGTGAGCACATCCGGCTTGATATAGCATCAGTGGCTCACCCCCAGTCTAATGGTCAAGCGGAGAGGGTAAATCAAGAAATTTTGAGAGGTATTAAACCCCGGCTTATGGTTCCATTGAAGCGGACACCAGGTTGCTGGGTGGAGGAATTACCTTCTATTTTATGGAGCATCAACACCACACCTAACAGATCTACGGGTCACACGCCTTTCTTCATGGTTTATGGAGCAGAGGCGGTTCTTCCTAGTGACATCCGTCATGACTCGCCCCGTGTGGCAGCTTATGTTGAAGCTGATAATGAGAAGGCACGTCAGGATTCACTGGACCTGTTAGATGAGGAGCGTGATCTCGCAGCAGCACATTCGGTGATTTATCAACAAGATCTCCAACGTTATCACAGCCGCCGGGTTAAGACCAGAACTTTTCAAGAGGGCGATCTGGTGCTCCGCCTCATCCAGGATCAGACTGATATGCACAAGTTATCCCCACCTTGGGAAGGACCTTTTGTGGTCAGCAAGAATCTGCACAACGGGTCATACTACCTCATTGATGTTCGAGAGCACAAAGACTCACGTAAATCAGAGGAGGAGACCAAGCGGCCATGGAATATAGCTCTTCTTCGACCTTACTATACTTGAGCCACAGGCTCTTCGTATGTACATATTTATGACAATGTATGTATTATATAATAAACCGGAGCCTCGAATAAAGTGAGGTCTCTGTTCTTTTTACATCGTGTGTGAGCCTACAGGAGTTTCTACTGACAAAGTGGAGTTTTGTTAAACCGCCCTCTGCGGCCGCACGGATACAAAGGGATGTCACTAGGGGGCTTGGTTGTTGTCACACCATAACTACACCTCTTGATCAGTTTAACACCACAAAGGGATATCACTAGGGGGCTTGGTTGTTGTCACACCGTAGCTACACCTCTTGATAGGCGTTAAGCCAAAAGGAAATTATGTGGAGCCAAAGAGAGTCTGTTGCATTAAGCACAACTCAAACATAGGTAGCCACCGAGAACAGCTCACATATTACCTGGGGGCTCTTTGCTTCTCAAAGAACAATGAGTTTTGAACCCTTGTAATAGGCTATCAAGCCAGGCTTGGAAGCCAGGTGTATTCACCTAAAACCCCGAGTTATCCTGCCTCTTTAAGTAAGTCACTCCATCCAGGTAAACCTGATATGACCCATTGAACGTTTGACAAGTCAATCCCATGGACCCTGAACTTGTCAAAGTTAAATCGGTGATTGGTTAAAGATTGAGGTCCATCTTAAAAAGGCTTTGCAAAATGGTTTAACTCAGTGGCCTGGCAGCCCATGAAAAGCCTTGATTTAGGGCCTGGCAGCCCATGAAAAGCCTTGCATATTTCTTTTCTTTTTGCTATTTTTATGATAAGGGATTTATAAACATTTTTCTGACAAACTGGTGTTCCTTACAACCCGGCTTGACTTTCAATGCTTAGTTGTCAGTACATGATCAGATTCTAAACCGGTAGCAAACTGCTCCGGTCTGGTTTTGACTGGATGTCACCATTCTTATACAAACAACTCAACGGCTTTTTAGCCCCATATGATTTCTACATGCAACAGTAAGAGGGCCAGGAGTTATCAATGCTCCGGATTGCTGTTTTCACCTTTCCCATACAAGCAGTTGGTCAACCAACGAGGTATGTTGCAGATGTTATTTTTAATACAAACTTTGATTCTCCATCCAAGTATTGTATATTTTTGGGCATCATGACCCGTCCAGTGGTAAACCACTAGGCCACTTTCAAGTTCTTGTATTTAGAAACACAAATCATCATGGACTATGCATAAATAGATCCCAAAAAGTGAAACAAGTTTTCCACATGTCAACGAAACATAAACATGCTTGAGGGCATGACAGATAATGGGGTTTTTGCTATCCTATTACAAGAAGCTTCAAAACGGCTCCAATTGAATAATTGTTTCAAAACAGTGGCACATAATAGCTGGTAAACTGGCTGCCAGTTTAAGATGCTTCGTCTGGACGGCTTGACGATTGAGGATCATTTGGTGTAATCACTTCTTCTTCATCCCTCCCCAGACGCTGGAAATCAACCGTTGACCAATCGATTCCGGTTAAAGCTTGAAACATGGCTTCTTCATGGATAAGGCTGGAGGGGTTAATGTCAGGAGCGTAAGTGCTTATGGATTGGAGGCACAAGTTCTTCGACTTCATGGATTTTGGCAGGCTGTCTCTTCCCTTCAGTGTCGTAAGCCGGCTGGAAATGAGATAAGTCTGTGTCTTCTGCCAATTTGCTGGCTATTGGCCGCATCTCCTTCGTCAGCCTTCGGAGATCATCATTGTTGAAGTTTGAACCGTCCTCCTTCACACCTGGATATCCTTTAATAATGTCATTCGCTTCAAGATCCAGAATCCATGCCTTGGCCCGGATTAGTGCGGTCAGCGCTCCTGCTCTTGCGGTTGCCTTCTTCAGTTCAGTAATCCGGGCTGGTAGCATGGTCAGCTTCTCAAGGGTTTCTTTTATCAGCGTTGGTGCCGGTTTATTGTAGGTTGCAGTGCATATAGCACACTGGGATCCAGAGTAAAGCTGTTCTATTAAGGTGTAAGCCGCTTTAAGCTTCATCCGCATATCAGCACCCAGATGAGTAATGCAAGTGCCTGTCATGGTTTAATATCAGCCAAACTGGTAAACAATAAGATCTCATGAATTGGACAAACATCATAAGGAGATACTTACCAAATACAGCGGACGTCATGGCGTTGATTTGCCGCTTCAAGCCAGTTAGTTCATCTACAACTGGCTTCAGGGCTGCTTCGGCATCCTCAGCTCTTTTGGTTAAACCGTCCTTTTCGGTTTCCCATACAGCACACTCCTTGTTAAAAGTCTCCTTTAGCTTTTCCATAGCTGTCAGGGCATTGGTCAGCTCCTCCTTGGCTTTTACAGCCTCTGCTTGTTGGGACTTCACGTTCTCTTGCAGGTCAGCGGTTCAGGCATCTCTGTTGCTTAGCTCGGCCTGTAACAGCGAAGATATGTCAGCAACAGGATATGTATTTTCTAAGTACTAAGCATATAACAAGTTATGCACTTCCTACTTGGGGGCTAATGCCTATTTGATCTATTATCAATACGTGTTGTATAAGTCTCAAGAACAATGCAAGCATTATCCTTGACACTTGGGGGCTAATGTACATCTGTTCAAAACTGATGCATGGATTCAAGACCCGGATTACCTCGCAAAGATAAACCGGCCTTTGGGGGCTACACTGATGAACGCTACATAACTACATTGGTAAAGTATCGGTTTTGTTTTCACTAAGGACCTGACATATTGAGGGTCAGCAGGAGAGGATTAAAGTATTACAAAGTCCCGGTTTAATATTAACATCATAAAACGGCCCTTGGGGGCTACTTGGGCTGGTGTTTCAACTTCGGAATCAAGAAATAAAGGGATATGAAAATACCTCATAGCGTTCCTTCATCAAGTTCACCAAACCGGCCTCATAATCTCGGTTTGAGTGTAGACTGTTTAAAAAACCGGAATGGAGTTCTTTAGTGTTGAGATGAGCATAACTTGACAAATCAGTGCTCCATTTACCCTTCTGCATGGCAGCACGCTCTTCTTTGGCGCTATGTTTGGCCAAGATTACAGGATGGCCAGGAGAGTGGTGGCCCATGCCAGTAATGATAACGTCATCTCCTGGGCCTCCAGTAGTTTTTGTGGGTGATAGTGGAGTGCTAGTAATTCTCATCGGACTAGCCTGGATTGGAGTTGCCGGTTCAGTATCAAGAACAGCAGCATCAGCTTCAGTTTGTTCATTGATATTCCGGTCTTGAGGGGGTGGCTCATCAAAGGTAGCGTCTGGATGGGGACCCTCCGGTTCACGAGTTTGGTCCGGTTCATCTATTTGCTCCTGTTCAAGAACCACCTGGTCTTCAGACGGATTGTTCACCCGAGCTTTTTTGCTGGGTCTGGCTTTGGCTCTGCAAACAAAAATAAAAGAGGTGAAAATTTAGCATATTACTCAGAATATGTAAAACGTTCGAAGAAAGGGTTTGAGTACTTACCCAGCTACAGTTTTGAGAGGAGGGAGTTGGGTTGCTGTTGACTCGCTAGAGGATGAGGGAGGTGTCACCTGATAATTTGAATCAGACGGACTAAGAGGTTGTCTGAAATAACCTACCTTGGGATAAGAATTGTCAGAAGTGGGGGAGACCTCAGATCGGCGCTTCCGAACCGGGGTATCAGGTAAACCGGTCGAAGTGACCTGTTGGCCGCTGTGTCGGGTTGTCCGGCGAGCTTCGCGCTGCTGCGTCTTCAAAATAAATGTGGGATCCAAGTAAGCAAGAGGATGAGAAAAGCTTGCTTTCTGGACTGCTTGACGGGGTTTTTCTGTTGGCATAGAGTCTGAACCGGAGGAAAGGGTAATTACCTCTACATCATCAGCCTGGCTGCCTTCCACGTCCTCCTGATAAAGATCATTGTTAATGAGATGCATGAAAAGGCAGCCAAGGGAGTCAAGTTCTACCTCAACTGCTGGTTCATATGCATCTTCATCAAGTTCCATGTTGATACGTTCAGCTGGTTTCCGCTTTGAGGTTCGCTTAACGGCTTTGGTTTTGGGACAGGATGGCTTTGCCACTTTATCTGCGGATTTCCGCTTCTAGAAGGGATCATCACCCTGTTTATACACAAACAGAAGAAAGTTTACAAGTTGAACAATTTAAAGATATCAAAGATAAAAAGGAAGCATAGTGCTTACAGCAGGCGGTTTATTTTGAGTGTAGAAGGGGTTCAAGCCGGTTTGGCGACAAACTAATTCCGGTTCATTCAAAATTTTCTTAACGCCTTCAGTGACCTCTTCATCGGTTAACTGAATGTTGATGTGGCGTTGGGGGGTCTTCTAATTCACCGGTGTACTCACACATTAAACCGGGGCGGCGGCTTAGTGGCAAGATGCTCCAAGATATCCAGCAACGCACAAAATCAACGCTTCATAAACCGTTGGCCATAAAGGCCCGGAGCTTGGCGAGTTGAGGGGCATATGTGGCCCGTTCCACAGAACTTAAACGTTGTGGCAATGGATGAGTGTTGGAAAGCCGGTGGTCACAATAGCCTGGAAGAGGGTTCTCATCTTCAGGAGAGGTATCTATGCAGTAGAACCAAGTCTGGTTCCACTCCTTAGGGTGACTGTGCAGTTTGGCATGAGGGAATTCAACTTCTTTCCGCTTTTGAACAGAGACACCACCAAGTTCAGTGTTGGGACCGTTTACAAATTCTGTATGCCGGTTCAGATGAAAAAAGTCCCGGAACAGCTCAGCAGTTGGTTCTTCTTGTAAGTACACTTCATAGAAGACTTGGAAGTTGCATAGATTGGACACCGAGTTGGGTCCGATATCTTGAGGATGGGGTTGGAAACTGGCAAGAACATCTCGGAAAAACTTCGACCCGGGCGGTTTGAAACCACGGCCTATGTGGTCAACAAAAACCACCACCTCACCCTGCTTCGGGGTAGGAGGATTCTCTGTTCCTGGGACTCGCCACCGAATCTCAGTCTTTTTGGGCAAAGTGCCAATGTTGACCATTCCGTTCAATTGTTCTTCGATAACCCGGGAAGGAGCCCAGTTGCAAGCATAAAACTGTTTGGCCATTGCAAATGAAAAGCTGAAAAGGAAATGCCGGTTTACAAATCATTCATGGTGGTACGTAAGGTGCGACGGAATAAAGATATACAGCTATGTAAGATTGCGTAGACCGGAGGCTGATACAATAATGAATGACAAGGTAATATCAGAATAAAGGTATACACATGTTGTTAAACCGGATTATAACAACGGAGGTAAATAGAGCTTGTCGGTTCACCAGGGGACTAATGGTATGTGATAGGTTGTTTTTACAAAGGTAAACCGCCTATGTGGTAAAGAGGATACAGATCCAAGGTAAAAATGACTAAGTAAGGTGAAACAGGTTCCACAAGGGGACATGGAAATTTTGGATCTACTGAAAGACAGGAAAGCAAAAATATTTTGACCTAAAAGGGTTGGACCCAAAGCAGTTCGTAATGGTTCAGATCAGTTTTTCGCGTACAAAAGGTTTGTTGTGGTAGCGGAAGGTAAACCATTACGAGCAATATATCAAGCTTGAAGTTTTTTATCCATAGATAAGCAGGAACAGGGAAGAGCCGTACTGGAGCCCTGATGAACTTCAATAAACTACGAAGAACGAGCGAACCCTAAACAGATCTACAAAGGGGGAAAGGGAAAGACTTACAGAGACTGATTGAAGCAACGAAGGAGCACCGCAGCTTTCTGGCGCAACCAGGTTGATGCAGCGGCCGGCGGAGAGACGGAGGCAAAGCTCGGTGGCGGCGGCGGTGCTCAGGGACAGAGATGTCGCAAGGAGGAAGAAGAGGTGAAGGAGACGAAGGGGAAAAGAGAAGGGCCCGTGGTCCTATTTATAAGGTGAACCGATAAGTGACAGGTGCATAAATCGAGGAGCTGGAAATGGATAGTTAATAAGGATGTCGCCTCGAGGGTTGAACGTTCATTAATGAAGGGTATCTTCGGCTCCAACGAGTAGATGATGTCATAACGATTCACTGTGGATTTAAAGGATGATGTCACGGCGATTTACCAGATTTATACGAAGGTGCCAAGGCAAGAATTTTTCTAAGTATTGAAGATTGACATGAACAAGTTCAAATCAATCTAGGGCCTAATGTTGGGGATATGGTTACTGGAGGTAAACCGGCTAGGAGTGGCCGGATTAGCTCCATGAAGATTGAAGCCCATGAAGATGAGAAGATACTGGCGCTTTAAGACGGCCCAAGGCCCAAAGACGGATTAAAGCGTGTAGATGTGAACCGACTTTATTTATCATGTAAACTTGTACCGAGCCGGACACCTCTATGATCCGGCCTCGGGACTCTATAAACCGGCGGGCGTCAACCTGTGTATATAAAGGGACGACCCGGCCACGGTTTGAGGATAGAAAAACAACAACTCGAGGACCAGTCAAAGCGGATTCGCTCCCTGGTCATCGAAACCCCAGCAATACCAATCACAACTAGATGTAGGCTTTTACCTTCATCGAAGGGGCCGAACTAGTATAAACTCCCCGTGTCCCCTTGTCCGGTTTAACCCCTTTAAGCTAACCCATTGCGATGGCTCCACGACTAAGTCCTTTCACAAGGACATCTGCCATGACAAACCCACGACAATATGTGTTTTGCTTGGAGCGTCTTGTATGATTTGAGTCTTTGATTTTTAGTTTACCACAATCATCCTTGTTGTACACACCTTTTGAGAGAGACTCACATGATTTGAAATTTATTAGAATACTCTATGTGCTTCACTTATATCTTTTGAGCTATATAGTTTTTGCTCTAGTTCTTCACTTATATCCTTTAGATCACGGTGGTGGTTTTATTTTATAGAAATAATTAAGCTCTCATGCCTCACTTATATTATTTTGAGAGTCCTTTAGAACAACATGGAAATTTGCTTTAATATAAAAACTTTCATACAAGTGCATTGAATACTATGAGAAGTTTGATGCTTGATAATTGTTTTGAGATATGGAGATGGTGATATTAGAGTCATGCTAGTTGAGTAGTTGTGAATTTGAGAAATACTTGTGTTGAAGTTTGTGATTCCCGTAGCATGCACATATGGTGAACCGTTATGTGATGAATTCGGAGCATGATTTATTTATTGATTGTCTTCCTTACGAGTGGCCGTCGGGGACGAGCGATGGTATTTTCCTACCAATCTATCCCCCTAGGAGCATGCGCGTAATACTTTGCTTTGATAACTTGTAGATTTTTGCAATAAGTATGTGAGTTCTTTATGACTAATGTTGAGTCCATGGATTATACGCCCTCTCACCCTTCCACCATTGCTAGCCTCTCTAGTATCGCGCAACTTTCGCCGGTACCATAAACCCACCATATACCTTCCTCAAAACAGCCACCGTACCTACCTAATATGGCATTTCCATAGCCATTCCGAGATACATTGTCATGCAACTTTCCATTGTTCCGTTATTATGACACGCTTCATCATTGTCATATTGCTTGCATGATCATGTAGTTGACATCGTATTTGTGGCAAAGCCACCGTTCATAATTCTTTCATACATGTCACTCATGCATCATTGCACATCCCATTACACCGCCGGAGGCATTCACATAGAGTCATATTTTGTTCTAAGTATCGAGTTGTAATTCTTGAGTTGTAAGTAAATAAAGTGTGATGATCATCATTATTAGAGCATTGTCCCAAGTGAGGAAAGGATGATGGAGACTATGATTCCCCCACAAGTCGGGATGAGACTCCGGACGAAAAATAGAGAAGGAAAAGAGGCCAAAAAAAGAAAAGAAAGAAGTCCCAAACAAGAAAAAAAAAGAAAATGAGAGAAAAAGAGAGAACGGACAATGTTACCATCCTTTTTCCACACTTGTGCTTCAAAGTAGCACCATGATCTTCATGATAGAGAGTCTCCTATGATCTCACTTTCATATACTAGTGGGAATTTTTCATTATAGAACTTGGCTTGTATATTCCAATGATGGGCATCCTCAAAATGCCCTAGGTCTTCGTGAGCAAGCAAGTTGGATGCACACCCACTTAGTTTCTTTTGTTGAGCTTTCATACACTTATAGCTCTAGTGCATCCGTTGCATGGCAATCCCTACTCACTCACATTGATATCTATTAATGGGCATCTCCATAGCCCATTGATACACCTAGTTGATGTGAGACCATCTTCTCCTTTTTGTCTTCTCCACAACCACCATTCTATTCCACCATATAGTGTTATATCCATGGCTCACGCTCATATATTGCGTGAAGATTGAAAAAGTTTGAGAACATCAAAAGTATGAAAAAATTGCTTGGCTTGTCATCGGGGTTGTGCATGATTTAAATATTTTGTGTGGTGAAGATAGAGCATAGCCAGACTATATGATTTTGTAGTGATAAATTTCTTTGGCTATGTTATTTTGAGAAGACATAATTGCTTAGTTAGTATGATTGAAGTATTATTATTTTTATGTCAATATTAAACTTTTGTCTTGAATCTTATGGATCTGAACATTCATGCCACAATAAAGAAAAATTACATTGAGAAATATGTTAGAAAGCATTCCACATCAAAAATTCTTCTTTTATCATTTACCTACTCGAGGACGAGCAGGAATTAAGTTTGGGGATGCTTGATACGTCTCCAACGTATCTATATTTTTTGATTGATCCATGCTATTATATTATATATTTTGGATGTTAATGGGCTTTACTTTACACTTTTATATTATTTTTGGGACTAAACTATTAAGCGGAGGCCCAGCCCAAATTGCTGTTTTTTGCCTATTTTAGGGTTTCGACGAAAAGGAATATCAAACGGAGTCCAAACGGAATGAAATCTTCGGGAACGTGATTTTCTCAACAAACGTGATCCAGGAGACCTAGAGTGTGCGTCAAGAAACAAACGAGGCGGCCACGAGGCAGGAGGGCGCGCCCTCCACCCTCGTGGGCCCCTCGTTGCTCCACCGACATACTTCTTCCTCCTATATATATCCACGTACCCCCCCAAACATCCAGGAGCACCACGAAAACCTAATTCCACCGCCGCAACCTTCTGTACCCGAGAGATCCCACCTTGGGGCCTTTTTCGGAGCTCCGCCTATCGGGGATATACCCTGCGGTATGATTCGGCCGGAGTTATAACCCGGCTGGGACTTAGTAAACCGGCAGGTGTTAAAGCAGGTGGTAAACTGGAAGGTGTTAAGGCAGGTAGTAAACCGATTGGTGTTAAGACTGGCGGTAAACCGACAGGTTGTTAAACTGGCTCACAGTTAAGACAGACAGGTAAAACAGGCAGTTAACCCAGACGGTAAACCAGCCGGTTGTTAAACCGACTGACAGTTAAGACAGGAGTTAAGTCTGATGATAACTCAGCAGGCATTCTTAAACCGGCAGACCATCTTAACCGGCACCATTTAACTCCCGGCAGGCAGTGGTAACTGGGTTGCCATGAGTTATGAAGCCCGAGACGTTATGAAGCCCGAGACATTATGAAGCCCAAGATGTTAAGAAGCTCAAGAAGAGAAGTCATAGTAGTTAAGTCTTAAATCCGAGTTGGACTCTACATGTAACCCGCCCCTTCAACATATATAAGGAGGGGCAGGTCTCCCCAAAGAGGGACAAGCAACAAGAAACAATCTTAAAGGGTTAGGGTTAACTGGGAGAGCCGGTTTACAGCGACTTCCTCATGATCATAATGAGAGATAACCTCAAACAGCACGTAGGGTTGTTACCGGATGATATTTCCTAGGGCCCGAAGCTGTCTAAACCTTTGTCTTGCGTTCCGTCTCTCAATTCCACTCAACCCCTCTCAAGCTGCCACATAGATGTGTTGGCCTCATGACTAAGTCCTCACACTAGGACATCTGCCGTGACAATTCTATGACAGTTGGCGTCCACCGTGGGGCTCGAACCCAAGACCACAAAGTTAAGAGCCTTGTGCTTTACCAACTGAGCAGTGGACCCTTCAATATAATGGATTTAAAGCTTTGTATCTTGAATTATTGACAGGAGCAATTGGTAGCCTCCAAAGGCCGGCTCATTATGATGTGATGAGTCGGGTCTTCAATAAGTGAGCAAACAATTGGTTGCCAAGACGGACAAGTTTCCTGCAACTGATTCAAACTCGTACGTAAGCAGTGGTGGTCGACTCGCCCCGTCTGCCGCGCAAGGAGTCGCCGCCACCCCCGCCAAGAACTGTTCCGGCCAAATCACCATTGCCTTGGGCGATCATCTCCGCTGGGTTCTAGAGCAGCTGGTCGAGTCGCCGTACTCGCGCGCCGCCATCGCCTGGCCCATCGCCCCACCATGCGCTGCCTCGTCTTCACCTCCAGCAGTGGCACGAGCCACCCGTGAACCACCGCCGCTGCGTGCTCGGCTCGTTTCTGCCTGTGCTGAGCCTGACAAGCTGCCAACAACACTGCATCCCTGCCTGGGTCTACTTCTGACCCGTGGCTCACCTGGGTCGTTACCCCTGTCGCCTTGAGCCGTCAATGCTACCATGGTCCTGCCTCCGCTGCCGCTGCAGTCACGGAGGGCCTCAAAACCGGTTCTACTGCCTAGTGCCGCCGTATTATTCTCTTGTCATGGGTTGCTTCTGCTGGCCATCTTCAAACCGGCGAGGACGGGCCGCCTCCCCCACAGCCACGGCCATGTTCAGTCACCTCTGAGCTTGCTTCCACCGCCTAATCGCCAAAACAGCCTAAGTCGCTAGTCTCCATCAAAGTCACCGTTTCCGGTTTGTAAAATTGTCCAAGCACTATTTGGTGGTTGTCTCAGTAATGGCTTATCCGGGGACACAAAAGGAATTGTTTAGAGGAACGGAGGGAGTACTTTTGATTAAGATATCCAGTACAGTGGACGGCGTTTGTCTGCACGAGATGAGCAGACAAAAAAACTGAGTCACCCGAGTCTACTGCCGGGGGCCCTCGTCAAGCTGTTGACTCGTTGGCGCCCGTCTGCCACGAGTTAATTTTTTGGTCGGTGCAAAGATCATCTACCACGAGTACTACTGGAAGCTAATATTTCTTTCCTCGCAAGATGACTAAGTAATCAGTACTACAGCACTACTGCATTTCATGTGAAGTAAGTCATGGTCAGGTGCTAGTTGAAAGTACTGCTGCTACCATTTGCACAGTTCAAAAAAAGGAGAAAGACAAAGGAAGGTCACGTGGGTGATGTGCTGCATCACATCAGAGGAGACATATTTATTTACTATCAGTGCCCGGTTCATCTGACAAAATATATCAGGTGCTACTCTTCCTATATATTTTATTAGTATATATTGTTTTTTATCAAAGAACAATTATTCTGGTCTGTGATATTTTTTCACAGGACTACTATTCATTACAAAGGTGTTGCATATGGGGCGCGCGCCAGCATCGTTTTTGCACTAGCACTTGTCCATGTCGTGCTGCTGGATGGATACATACGCGAACCGCCGCCCCTGCTACATCAACACAACATGATTGACTCGCCCGTCCGCACCGGCTCACAACGCCGTGGCCGGCCCCGTATGTCTGTTCCCGCGGCCGACTCGGCCGTGATGGATTTCACCTTCACCGTGGTGATGGTCAACTCCGCGGTGGATATTTTCTGGCCTAACATATCAGGTGAAATCCATCCAGTATATTTTATATTATATATTGCTTTCTTTAAAAGAGAAATTACTCCGGCTTGCAAAGTTATCTAATGCAGGACCCTAAACCGCCATATTGGTGCAAATTTAAAGACCGTCAGAAAATTTCCGGCTTAAAAAGAAAGATTCCGGTTTAAAAATCCGGCTCGAGGGAAGGTTGTCTCCCACAAAGCTTTGAAGCTCTCAATATCCGGTTTAAGAATTTCCGGTTCAAAAAGAATAATCTCTTGCAAGTTCGAGTTTTCAGGAAAAATTAAAGGGACCAAAGAGAGTCTACTGCACAGCACAGCTCAAACATAGGTACCCCTTGAGCACAGCTCACAATATCATTTGGGGGCTTGGTCATATTAGAACCATAGCTACACCTCTTGATCCGGCTATCAAGCCAATATTATCATAAGAGCACAGCTCTGGATATTTAGGTAATCCGGCTATCAAGCCAATATTATCATAAGGGGCCAAAGAGAGTCTGCTGCACAGCACATCTTAAACATGGGTATCCCTTGAGCACGGCTCACAATATCACTTGGGGGCTATGTTCGAACCATGGTCACACCTCTTGATAAGCTTAATGCCACTAGGGAAATCACTTGGGGGCTCTGGTCGTATCCGAGCCATAGCTTATACCCTCTTGATCAGCATAAGTGCACCAGGGAAATCACTTGGGGGCTTGGTTGTATCTGAACCATAGCTACACCTCTTGATCGGCATAAGGCCACCAGGGAAATCACTTGGGGGCTATGTGTTCGAACCATAGTTACACCTCTTGATAGGCATAAGGGCACTAGGGAAATCACTTGGGGGCTTGGTCATATTCGAACCATAGCTACACCTCTTGATCGGCGCAATGCCACAATTATGACTACTTGGGGACTCTGGTCGTATCCGAACCATAGCTTAACCCTCTTGATCATACATATACATCATCATATATTGCATCATACATTGCATCATCATTACATCATCATATCGTGTATCATATGTGCATGGATATACCGGCTTATATGGCAGGAACCAATTTTTCAAACCGGGTCATATTATTCAAATCTTTAATAGCCAACATGGCTGGATTTTATTATGGTTATCAATAACCAGTATTATGATTAAGGTTTTCAAAGTCGCTTTAGCGCAATGGCTATCATATTATCAATGGATATGATTTATTCTACAATTGAAAGAATAGTCCCGAGTCGCTGCAGGCTTATGACCCGGCACTTGGGGGCTAGATTATTCAAGTTGGGATTACATCAAATACACAAGTCTCATGTCGCTGCAAGCATGCACCATGACACTTGGGGGCTAATGCAAAGTCATTGTTTGCTCACTTATTGAAGACCCGACTCATCACATCGTAATGAGTCGGCCCTTGGGGGCTACCAATTGCTCCTGTCCACAATTCAAGGTACAAAGCTTTAAATCCATTATATTGAAGGGTCCACTGCTCAGTTGGTAAAGCACAAGGCTCTTAACCTTGTGGACGTGGGTTCAAGCCCCATGATGGGGGTTACATCATATGATGTTATTTTCATTGAAGAATATATCAAGTCCCAGCTCAATATTATCTTACTGAGTCGGCCCTTGGGGGCTACACATTGTTGCTCAAGTTTACATGATCATATCTATAAAGTCCCTGCTCATTATTGCATAATAACCCACTGGTTGAAGTTTTTATGGGTATAAGGCAATTTCAAGTCCCAGGTTGCTGCAAGCATGACAACCCGGCACTTGGGGGCTACATATGTGGAATATTCAATTTTGATTAGTGACTGCGATGAACAATTTGGATTTCTTCAAGCTTGTGACATTCATATTGAAGCAAATCTTAAGTTGTTACTATGTTGCCTTCTTAGGACTTGGGGGCTACAAGTGATAGGCATATAAGAGGTATATTTTCAAAACTGATGTTAACAAACAGTTATGATCCGGTGCCATCAATATTCATAAACCGGCAATTTTGGCAACGGTAAACCGGTAAAGTTTTACATTCTTAAACCGGCAAGTTCTATATTCTTAAACCGGCTGAAGATCAAATGAGTATTTCAAAGGCCAATATTTTTGTTAAGCATTGGGAGCTGAAGTCAAAGGAGTTATTCTTCACAATATTTCTCTGTGACAAACCAATGTCAGCAAATTGATTATGAAGCTGGCTTATTGACTCGGATTTTATAGAAGAAGGAAGTGGCAAGGACTTAAGGATGATCAAGATCAGTTTAACATGGATAAATCCAAATTAAACTGGGGGCTAATGTCGGGGATATACCCCGCGGTATGATCCGGCCGGAGTTATAACCCGGCTGGGACTTAGTAAACCGGCAGGTGTTAAGGCAGGTGGTAAACCGGTTGGTGTTAAGACTGATGGTAAACCGACAGGTTGTTAAACCGGCTGACAGTTAATTAAGACAGACAGGTAAAATAGGCAGTTAACCCACACGGTAAACCGGCCGACAGTTAAGACAGGAGTTAAGTCTGATGATAACTCAGCATACATTCTTAAACCGGTAGACCATCTTCAACCGGCACCAGTTAACTCCCGGCAGGCAGTGGTAACTGGGTTGCCAGGAGTTATGAAGCCCGAGACGTTATGAAGCCCGAGACATTATGAAGCCCAAGATGTTAAGAAGCCCAAGAAGATAAGTCATAGTAGTTAAGTCTTAAGTCCGAGTTGGACTCTACATGTAACCCGCCCCTTCAACATATATAAGGAGGGGCAGGTCTCCCCAAAGAGGGACAAGCAACAAGAAACAATCTTAAAGGGTTAGGGTTAACTGGGAGAGCCGGTTTACAGCGACTTCCTCATGATCATAATGAGAGATAGCCTCAAACAGCACGTAGGGTTGTTACCGGATGATATTTCCCGGGGCTCGAAGCTGTCTAAACCTTTGTCTTGCGTTGTGTCTCTCGATTCCACTCAACCCCTCTCAAGCTACCACATAGATGCGTTGGCCTCATGACTAAGTCCTCACACTAGGACATCTGTCGTGACAATTCTACGACACCGCCGGAGGGGGCATTGATCACGGAGGGCCTCTACATTAACTCCATGGCCTCTCCAGTGATGTGTGAGTAGTTTACTTCAGACCTTCGGGTCCATGGTTATTAGCTAGATGGCTTCTTCTCTCTCTTTGGATCTCAATACAAAGTTCTCATCGATCTTCTTGGAGATCTATTCGATGTAATCTTCTTTTGCGGTGTGTTTGTCGAGATCCGATGAATTGTGGGTTTATGATCCATATTATCTATGAACAATATTTGATTCTCCTCTGAATTCTTTTATGTATGATTGGTTTATCTTTGCAAGTCTCTTCGAATTATCAGTTTGGTTTGTCCTACTAGATTGATCTTTCTTGCAATGGGAGAAGTGCTTAGCTTTGGGTTCAATCTTGCGGTGCTCGATCCCAGTGACAGAAAGGGAACCCACACGTATTGTATTATTACCATCGAGGATAAAAAGACATGGTTTGTATCATATTGCATGAGTTTATCCCTCTACATCATGTCATCTTACTTAAAGCATTACTCTGTTCTTATGAACTTAATACTCTAGATGCATGCTGGATAGCGGTCGATGTGTGGAGTAATAGTAGTAGATGTAGAATCGTTTCGGTCTACTTGTCACGGACGTGATGCCTATATACATGATCATACCTAGATATTCTCATAACTATGCTCAATTCTATCAATTGCTCGACAGTAATTCGTTTACCCACCGTAATACTTATGCTCTTGAGAGAAGCCACTAGTGAAACCTATGGACCCCGGGTCTATCTTCCATCATATTAATCTTCCAATACTTAGTTATTTCTATTGCCATTTATTTTACTTTGCATCTTTATTTCTCTTTATCATAAAAATACCAAAAATATTATCTTATCAGATCTCACTCTCCTAAGTGACCGTGAAGGGATTGACAACCCCTTTATCGCGTTGGTTGCGAGGTTCTTATTTGTTTGTGTAGGTGCGTGGGACTTGAGTGTGATCTCCTACTGGATTGATACCTTGGTTCTCAAAAACTGAGGGAAATACTTATGCTACTTTACTGCATCACCCTTTCCTCTTAAAGGGAAAACCAACGCAGTGCTTAAGAGGTAGCAGTTAGTTCATAAACTTTGCTAAAAACTTGAATGCTGGCTTTACATATTTACAACAACAAGATCAAGCAGAGTTTGTAAAAGTTTTTCTTTATCACTTTCAGTTTGTCAACTGAATTGCTTGAGGACAAGCAAAGGTTTAAGCTTGGGGGAGTTGATACGTCTCCAACGTATCTACTTTTCCAAACAGTTTTGACCTTGTTTTGGACTCTAACTTGCATGATTTGAATGGAGCTAACCCGGATTGATGTTGTTTTCAGCAGAATTGTCATGGTGTTATTTTTCTCCAGAAATAAAAGTTTTCGGAATGACCTGAAACTTCACGGAGAATATTTTTGGAATTTAGAAATAATACTGGCGAAAGAATCAACACCAGGGGGCCCACACCCTGTCCACGAGGGTGGGGGCGCGCCCCCCTGTCTCGTGGGCCCCCTGAGACTCCACCGACCTCAACTCCAACTCTATATATTCATATCCGGGGAGAAAAAATCGGAGAGAAGGATTCATCGCGTTTTACGATACGGAGCCGCCGCCAAGCCCTAATCTCTCTCGGGAGGGATGATCTGGAGTCCGTTCGGGGCTCCGGAGAGGGGAATCCATCGCCATCGTCATCATCAACCTTCCTCCATCACCAATTTCATGATGCTCACCGCCGTGCGTGAGTAATTCCATCATGGGCTTGCTGGACGGTGATGGGTTGGATGAGATTTATCATGTAATCGAGTTAGTTTTGTTAGGGTTTGATCCCTAGTATCCATTATGTTCTAAGATTGATGTTGCTATGACTTTGCTATGCTTAATGCTTGTCACTAGGGCCCGAGTTCCATGATTTCAGATCTGAACCTATTATGTTTTCATGAATATATGTGAGTTCTTGATCCTATTCTGCAAGTCAATAGTCACCTATTATGTGTTATGATCCGGTAACCCCAAAGTGACAATAATCGGGACCACTCCCGGTGATGACTATAGTTTGAGGAGTTCATGTATTCACTAAGTGTTAATGCTTTGTTCCAGTACTCTGTTAAAAGGAGGCCTTAATATCCCTTAGTTTCCAATAGGACCCCGCTACCATGGGAGGGTAGGACAAAAGATGTCATGCAAGTTCTTTTCCATAAGCACGTATGACTATATTCGGAATACATGCCTACATTACATTGATGAACTAGAGCTAGTTGTGTGTCACCCTATGTTATAACTGTTGCATGAGGAATCGCATCCGACATAATTATCCATCACTGATCCAATGCCTACGAGCTTTTCACATATTGATCTTTGCTTAGTTACTTTTCCGTTGCCACTGTTATAGTTACTACTAAACTGCTATTGTTACTTTTGGCACCGTTACCGCTACTTCCATATTACTTTGCTACTAAATACTTTGCTGCGGATATTAAGTCTTTCAGGTGTGGTTGAATTGACAACTCAACTGTTAATACTTGAGAATATTCTTTGGCTCCCCTTGTGTCGAATCAATAAATTTGGGTTGAATACTCTACCCTCAAAAACTGTTGTGATCCCCTATACTTGTGGGTTATCAGCGACCACAAGGGTGGAGGGCGCGCCCAGGGGGTAGGGCGCGCCCTCGACCTTGTGGGCCCCTCGGTGACCCCCTGACCTAGATCTTCCTCCTATATATTCTCAAATACCCCAAAAACTTCCAGGGGAGCCACAAAACCACTTTTCCACCACCGCTACCTTCTGTACCCGTGAGATCCCATCTAGGGGCCTTTTCCGGCATCCTGTCGGAGGGGGATTCGACCATGGAGGGCTTCTACATCAACACCATTGCCTCTCCGATGAAGCGTGAGTAGTTTACCACAGACCTATGGGTCCATAGCTAGTAGCTAGATGGCTTCTTCTCTCTCTTTGATTCTCAACACCATGTTCTCCTCGATGTTCTTGGAGATCTATTCGATGTAATACTCTTTCGCGGCGTGTTTGCCGAGATCTGATGAATTGTAGATTTATGATCAGCTTATCTATGAATATTATTTTATTCTCCTCTGAATTCTTATATGCATGATTTGATATCTTTGCAAGTCTCTTCGAACTATCGATTTGGTTTGGCCAACTAGATTGGTTTTTCTTGCAATGGGAGAAGTGCTTAGCTTTGGGTTCAATCTTGCGATGCTTGATCCTAGTGACAGAAGGGGAACCGACACATATTGTATTGTTTCCATCGAGGATAACAAGATGGGGTTTTCATCATATTGCTTGAGTTAATTCCGCTACATCGTGTCATCTTACTTAATGCGTTACTCTGTTCTTATGAACTTAATACTCTAGATGCAGGCAGGAGTCGGTCGATGTGTGGAGTAATAGTAGTAGATGCAGAATCGTTTCGGTCTACTTGACACGGACGTGATGCCTATATTCATGATCATTACCTTAGATATCATCATAACTTTGCGCTTTTCTATCAATTGCTCGGCAGTAATTTCTTCACCCACCGTAACAATTTCTATCTTGAGAGAAGCCTCTGGTGAAATCTGTGGCCCCGAGGTCTATTTTCCATCATATAAGTTTGCGATCTATAATTTTAGTTTCCGATTTACTTGCTTTGCAATCTTTTACTTTCCGTTCCATAAACCAAAAACACCAAAAATATTACTTTGCCATTTATCCATCTCTATCAGATCTCACTTTGGGAATAACCGTGAAGGGATTGACAACCCCTTTATCGCGTTGGGTGCAAGTTGGTGTTTGTTTGTGCAGGTATTCGGTGGCTTGTTGCGTTGTCTCCTACTGGATTGATACCTTGGTTCTCAAAACTGAGATAAATTGGAAGTGCAACTATCCCTAGGTGGTTTTGGTAATACCTAACAACATATAGCTCATTGAGCTAATGCTATTTCAAGATTAATAGTTTAGGAAAGCTCAATGATTGGCATGGCATGCATGAGAAAAGTGGACCCCTAAAAATGCTAAGGACAAAAGGATTGGCTCAATCTCAAAGCTCAAGACTCTACATTTTCTATTTTAGTGATCCAAGATCACATTGAGTCTATAGGAAAAGCCAATACTATCAAGGAGGGATGAGGTGTTGCTTAATGAGGCTCTTGCTCAAGATGCTTAGTGATATGCTCCAAAGCCCTCAACTACTTTCTCACATCCACATATGACCTAAACCAAAAGTCAAACTCGGCCCCACCGATTCTTTCTATCCGGCGCCACTGAGTTCAGATGTCATGGCCACTGCCACAAACCCTAGGCAAATCGGTCTCACCGATAGGGATCTTGGTCTCACCGAGATGGGATTGTAATCTCTCTGTTTCCCTTTGTAACGTTTCGGTCCCACCGAGATGAGCGATCAGTCCCACCGAGATTGCAATGTAAACTCTCTGTTTCCCTTTTGTAACATTTCGATCTCATCGAAATGAGCGAATCGGCCACCGAGTTTACCTGACCAACTCTCTGGTTAGCTTATTACCAAAATCGGTCTCACCAAGTTTGTGTAATCGGTCTCACCGAGATTACGTTATGCCCTAACCCTAACCATATTGGTCCCACCGAGTTGCATGTCGGTCCCACCGAAAATCCTAACGGTCACTACATTTGCTGAATTGGTCCGACCGAGTTTATCAATTCGGTCCCACCGAGATTGGCAAGTTGTGTGTAACGGTTAGATTTTGTGTGGAGGCTATATATACCCCTCCACCTCCTCTTCATTCGTGGAGAGAGCCATCAGAACGGACCTACACTTCCAACTTACTTTTTCTGAGAAAGAACCACCTACACTTGTGTTGAGGCCAAGATATTCCATTCCTACCATATGAATCTTGATCTCTAGCCTTCCCCAAGTTGATTTCCACTCAAATCTTCTTTCCACCAAATCCATATCCTGTGAGAGAGAGAGTTGAGTGTTGGGGAGACTATCATTTGAAGCACAAGAGCAAGGAGTTCATCATCAACACACCATTTGTTACTTCTTGGAGAGTGGTGTCTCCTAGATTGGCTAGGTGTCACTTGGGAGCCTCCGACAAGATTGTGGAGTTGAACCAAGGAGTTTGTAAGGGTAAGGAGATCGCCTACTTCGTGAAGATCTACCCTAGTGGGGAAAGTCCTTTGTGAGCGACGGCCTTGGTGGGAAGACAAGGTTGCTTCTTCATGGACCCTTCGTGGGTGGAGCCCTCCGTGGACTCGCGTAGCCATTACCCTTCATGGATTGAAGTCTCCATCAACGTGGATGTACGATAGCACCACCTATCGAAACCACGACAAAAACATCTGTGTCTCCTATTGCGTTTGAATCCTCCAAACCCTTCCCTTTACATTCTTGCAAGTTGCATGCTTTACTTTCCGCTGCTCATATACTCTTTGCATGCTTGCTTGAATTGTGTTAAGATTGTTTGACTTGTCCAAAGTTGCTAAAATCTGCCAAGAACTAAAATTGGGAAAAGGATAAGTTTTATTTGGTCAAGTAGTCTAATCACCCCCCCCCTCTAGACATACTTTTGATCCTACAAGTGGTATCAACACTTTGGTTTCCATTTGCTTCGATTTCCATAGCTTTTGGTAGTCATAGCCTTGGTTTCACAACCTAGGAGAGTATGGCGTCTAGCGAGGGAAATTACCACCATAGAGGTCCTTACTTTGATGGTACTAATTTTGCTAGTTGGAAGCATAAGATGAAATGCATATTCTTGGACATAACCCCGCCGTATGGGATATTGTGTGTATTGGCTTGCAAGGTGAATTATTTGATGGGAGAGAACCGAACCGTGAAGCTACCGCGGAAGAGTTGAAGATTCTGCAATACAATGCTCAAGCTTGTGATATCCTCTTCAACGGATTATGCCCCGAAGAATTCAACAAAATCAGCCGTCTTGAGAATGCAAAGGAAATTTGGGATACTTTGATTGATATGCACGAAGGTGCCGACTCCGTCAAGGAATCCAAGTTGCATGTGCTTCAAAGTCAGCTTGACAAGTTCAAAATGAAGGATGGTGAAGGTGTCGCTGAAATGTACTCTAGGCTTGCTCTTATCACAAATGAGATCGCCGGCTTAGGAAGTGAAGAGATGACCGACAAATTCATCATCAAGAAGATCCTAAGAGCTTTGGACGGAAAATATGACACCGTATGCACATTGATCCAGATGATGCCCAATTACAAAGATCTCAAGCCAACGGAAGTCATTGGAAGAATTGTTGCTCATGAGATGTCACTCAAGGATAAGGAGGAGCTCCATAAAAAGTCAAGTGGTGCTTACAAAGCCTCATGTGAAGCTCCCACATAATCAAGTGAGAAACAAACCTTCAATGAAGAATTGAGCCTAATGGTGAAGAACTTCAACAAGTTCTACAAGAGTAGAAGCAAAGAGAGAAGTTCCAAGTCAAGGTCCTACAATGACAAAAGATCTTCTAGTCGAGAGCGAAATTGCTACAATTGTGGAAGACCCGGACACTATTCCAATGAGTGTACGGCACCCTACAAGAGAAGAGAAGATTCTCCAAAAAGAAGAAGTAGAAGAGAAGAATCACCATCAAGAGAGAGAAGGATTAGAGATGATCGTTATGAACGAAGAACATCTCGGAGAAGCAAGGATTCGGAAAGAAAGGACAAGTCATCAAGGAGCTACACAAAATGAAGACATCAAGCTCATGTTGGTGAATGGGTATCCGGCTCCGACTCCGAAAATCACTCGAGAGAAGCTATCACTCCGACTCCGAATATACTCAAGATGAAGGTGTTGCCGGTCTAGCACTTGTGTCAACCAACTCCTACAACATATTTGATTCACCAAATGAAGGACTTGGAAGATGCTTCATGGCTAAAGGCCCAAAGGTATCACACCCCGAGTATGTTGATTTCAATAGTGATGAAGATGACTTGTTAGGTGATGATGATTTACTTGTTGACAACTCTCGTGATGAATACTATGATGAAACGTCAATTAATCATGCTAATCAAGATAAAATGAATGACAATGATAAGGAGAAGATTGAGTTTCTAACTAAAGAACTAAACACTCTTAAGTTAGCTCTTGAAACTATCTTAGGAGATCATCGAGAACTTTGAAGGACTCATGAGAAATTACGTTTTGAAAAGCTCAACCTTGAGCAAGAGCATGAGTTGTTAAAGGCAATCAATGATGATCTTCGCAAGAAAAGTTCTTCTTACATTGCCAAGCGTTTACTCTTATCCACTTACATGCCTCAAGTCAAGTCTAGTAACAAGAACAAGAAAGATTCTTCCTCTAGTAGTAACAATAATCATGCTAAATCCAATGTTGTTGCTTCTAGTAGTTCTCTTGATTCCACTAATGATTCTCTTAGCCAAGTTACACTTGAGCAAGAAAATAGCTTATTGAAGGGAATTATAGAGAAAAGTGTTTACAAGAGCCTTGCCAGGAGTAAGTAATTCGAGGAAATTGTACGCAAGCAAGGAAGGCACCGGAAGAACCAAGGTGTTGGTTTTGAACGAAAGTTCAATGCCAATGGAGTTGAGTAGGAAGAAGATCAATACCCCAAGACGAAGTTTGTTCCTCAACAAAAGAAGTATGATCCTACTTCCTTCAAAGGGACACAAGCTCAAGACGATCTTCCACCACAAGACCACAAGCAAACAGGCAAGGATAAGCTTCAAGAGGAAATTGATGCATTTGAAGAAGCACCCAAGGCCTTGGTCAAGTGGGTTCCCAAGACTACATCAAGTTCTACTTCATCAAGTACGACTACAACTCCAAGGATTCCCATCAAGATAATGTGGATCCCAAAGAAGAAGAACTAGAGAATTCCTGAGGGTGACTCCGCCAACATACTTCACTCTTATCATTTTGGCAAGAACAAGTGCAATCAACTTCCACATCTTGCACTAGTTCAAGGAGTCACAAACCCTCTTGTTGGTAAGGCAAGGGACAAGGTAACCTAATGCTATCATAGACATCATCTTGTGTGTGCATCACTCTATGTCTATGGATATCCTTGTTTGTTCCTTGTGGGACTAACCCGTGTAGGTATTGAAAGTGCAACTCACTCCAAAGGATTGCTCCAAATGATCTACATCAACATTGAGCATCCACATCTTCAACACCTACATGAAGTCATCATCGACAAAACCCAAGGTTAGTTCATCCCTCTTAGGGGGGATCTCACATCTAGGGGGAGCTTTACTCTAAGAATTGAGCTAAAGCAACTCTAATGGTGTGAACACAACAATGCTTTATGTAAAAGTGGTAACCCCACTTGTGCTTAAACGATGAGTATGACCTATGATCAAATGTTCTCATTTGACTCCTAAGTCAATATACTCATATATAGATGACCTAGTCATCGCCAATTGCTTGATAGATGCTAGAATTCGTTGTGCATGCTTTGCCACATATTTCATTTGCCATTTTATTGTGTGAGAATGTTGGTTGCGTAATTTACTCATTCGAGGACATCCACTTGTTGTTTTGATTGCTTGGTTCCTTTTTCTTTTGCCAAGTGGATGGACAAGAATGCCTAAGAACCTTCTCTAGCTATCTATGCTTTTCTTGTCTCAAACTCTATTCATGCTACATCACAAAGTTTGATCAAGTCAGATTCGAACCACTCTGTGTGAGGAGCACTCGGAGTCCCCGATTCGTCATAGACTTAAACTTCCAAAACTTCTTTGTGCGTTTCGGTCTGACCGATTCATCCATTTCGGTCATACCGAGATCACTAAGTCGATCTAGGTTTTCAATCTCGGTGCAACCGATTTGAACTTTTCGGTCACACCGAGTTGCAGTAACTGCTTGCAGTTATGCATCTCGGTGCCACCGAGTTGTTCCACTCGGTCACACCGACAGGGTCAGGCTATATATATATCCCCGGGCCAAAATTTGGAAAAAATTTCGAACCCCTTCGCCCGCGCTCAGCCTGCTCTGCCTCCCTGGGTCTCCGGATCGTCCTCCTCACCGCCAGCTACCTCCCGCCGCTGGTCTCCACCGCTGTCAACAGAAATCGTTTCCACCGTTGCCGCCGTAGCAGGTCCATCGCCGCACTTAGGGTATGGACTTGATCCTTGTGCTAATCTCACTCCGATTCCTAGCACATTGTTTTGCCATGCATCTTACCACGATTGAGATCACTCTATCCGGCGAAATCACTTCGTAGTTTAGTTGTGGATTGAAAATTTAGGGTTAGGTTTCTGCCAAAATCATCTCGGACCAACCAAGTTGTTTAAATTGGTTCCACCGATTTGGCTAAGGACATTGCACATGTGATTCTCGGTCTGACCGAGAATTGCAAATCGGTGTGACCGAGTTTAATTCTTTGTGAAACCCTAGCAGTCTCGGTGCCACCGAACTGTGACTCGGTCTGACCGAGTTCACTAGTTTTGGTTCCAAAAGCTGCTTCGGTATCACCGAGTTTTCAAATCGGTAGATCCGAAATGCTTTCTATGGAAAACTAAAACTAAGTTTTTGACTCATTCTTTTGCAAAAACCTCTGTACTTTGTGATGCTCATCCAATCTATCTCATCTATATCTATTCATAGGGTCTGCTGTCAGTGCTTGCATCATGTCAGATCAGAGTGATAGTCAGAACAAGTCTGAGAAGCAAGTTAACATGAGTGAGGGCACTAGTCCCTCTAGCAGCTATGATGATGGAAGTATGAGTACACCCAGCAACTTGCCTAAGGAAGCCACCAGGACCAGAAAGAAGAGAACCTCAGATTTTGAGGATGAGGACTATGTGGCTGTTGAGGAAGAGGCCACCTCAAAGAGGAAAGTCCTGAAAAAGGAATATGGCACAGCTGTTGCCACTAAGCCAGGAATGAGGACAAAGATTCCTGCCAAGAGAGTTCCTATGTCAAAGGCCAGAACATCCACTCAAGAAACTTTGGGATCTGCACCCAAAGAACAGGTTGTGGTAGAGAAGAAAAGAAAGGAAAGGGTCAAGAAGACCACTGCCAGAGTGCTTGGCAGATCATCAATTATGAGAGATGATGATGAAGAGGAAGAGGTTGCTGCACCAGCACCAGCACCTAAAGCTCAAAAGCTTATGGGAGATGTTATAAGATCAGGGGCTGCTCCATCTAAGCCCAAAGAAGCTCCCAAGGCAGCTACTCCAAAACCCAAAACTGCACCCAAGAGGAGTACAAGGAATATTCTAGCTGCAGAGAAGAACAAGGCCCCAGTGCCTGAAGCTGCTATAGAAGAAGAAGATGATGAGTCACATGTCTTGAGGAAGTTGAAGCCCAAAATTCCAGATCACAATGATGCTCATCCAGTAGCTGAGGACATGAAGCTCAGGAAGGATGCAGGACTCAGACAGTGGAGATTGACTGATCCCTATGCAGTCAGGAGAAGAACTGCTGTGGACTACAGGTTCTATACAAAGGAACAGCAGGACTTCTATGAGACAGTGTTGCTTGACAAGAAGTCTATAGTCTGTGATATGAGATGGGTGGACTGGGAGTACATCAGGGAAAATGAATAACACTATCCTGGAGTCTATGATAGTTTCAAGTCTTGTGGAGTAGAGGACTTTATTGGGCAGAAGCTCACAAAGTGGAACGATGAGCTTATTATGCAGTTCTACTCCATAGCTCATTTCTACCCAGATGGAAGGATTGTCTGGATGTCTGAAGGTACTAGGTACCAGTCAATAGTTGAAGAATGGGCAAAATTGATCAATGCTCCTAAGGAGAATGAAGATGACTTGGATGTCTATGCCAAGAAGAAGAAGGATCACAACACCATGGCACATATGTATAGAGAGATCCCAGATGCTGCTCTTGAGACACACAAATTTGGATCAGTACATTACCTTCTGTCAGGTTTGCCAACAATCAACTGGATCCTCAGGCACACTCTATTGCCAAAGTCAGGTGATCACAAGATGATCAGAGGCCATGCAATTAACCTGCTTCACATATTTGATGTGCCTCAAAAGTTCAAAGTCATGAGCCTAATTGTGGAAACTATAAAGAGAACAGCTGCAGATCAGAAGAGAAGTTGTGGGTATGACCCATAGATCCAGGAGCTAATCAACTCCAAGATGGGCACTGGCACATATATCTTGGACAATGAACATATGCCCATCTACCCAGACTTTGAGGACAACACTGTGGTGATGGATGAGAATGAACCGTCTTCTGTGCAAGCACAAGCAAAGAGGGAGAAGGCAAGGACTGGAAAGGCTGCAAAGATGCCAACCATTGATGAGTCATCTCAGTATCTTCTAAAGAGCAAGCAAGATCAGCTTGGCTACTTGATTGCCTCCACTCTGAGGATTGAGAAGGGATTTGCCACCCTGACTCAAAACCGGGAGAGCTTGGAGAGGATCATGGAGCAGAAGTTCTATGATTTAGATGTGAAGGTCACTGAGATACATTCAGTTGTTGAGAAACTTCGGGATGAAGTGCAGGAGAAGAAGGGCAAGTCTACCACTGATGCTTTTGCTAGAGTGCCCAGAGGACAGAGATCTGCTGCAGTGCCAGTTACAGACACGAGAGCAACTTCATCTGCACCAGCTACAGCTTCAGTGCCACCAGCTCCAACACCCACTCCACCAGCTCCATCTACATCAATGGATGCCTTCGTCCTTGGAGTTTTATCTACACCACCACCTGAAGACCAAGCCTGAGAGTCGATCTAGCACTATGCATTTTTATGAACTTTTTGGTAACTTGTTGCCAAAGGGGGAGAAAATGTATAGATCATAGGCTTCGAGAGAGAGTGTTGCTCTTTGTTCTCTCTTGTTGTTTGGTGGTTGAACTTTGTTATTTTCTTGTTTGAGATACTTTATGCTTTTGTGTGATACTTGGATGATCATGTGTTTGATCATATGCTACCTTAATGCTTGTTGGATGACATTATCCTTTTATATCCCCATATGATCATTCACTTTGCTTGGTGATGAGTGCATGTATTTAATTATTATCATTTTGAGCGCTCCACCAAGATGTATGTGACATGGAAGAGTAACCCATGATCCTAACTCATTGTGCATTTGCAGTCCAAAGCAAATCTTAAACTATGCACAGGGGGAGCTCTTGCTTTTCACATACTTCTCAAAGCGACAATGTTTCTCATTCTTATTATCATTTGTCAAAGCTTTGATCTATATGTCGTCATCAATTACCAAAAAGGGGGAGATTGAAAGTGCAACTATCCCTAGGTGGTTTTGGTAATTCCTAACAACATATAGCTCATTGAGCTAATGCTATTTCAAGATTAATAGTTCAGGAAAGCTCAATGATTGGCATGGCATGGATGAGAAAAATGGACCCCTCAAAATGCGAAGGACAAAAGGATTGGCTCAAGCTCAAAGCTCAAGACTCTACATTTTCTATTTTAGTGATCCAAGATCACATTGAGTCTATAGGAAAAGCCAATACTATCAAAGAGGGATGAGGTGTTGCTTAATGAGGCTCTTGCTCAAGATGCTTAGTAATATGCTCCAAAGCCCTCAACTACTTTCTCACATCCACATATGACCTAAACCAAAAGTCAAACTCAGCCCCACCGATTCTTTCTATCCGGCGCCACCGAGTTCAGATGTCATAGCCACTGCCACAAACCCTAGGCAAATCGGTCTCACCGATAGGGATCTCGATCTCACCGAGATGGGATTGTAATCTCTCTGTTTCCCTTCGCAATGTTTCGGTCCCACCGAGATTGCAATGTAAACTCTCTGTTTCCCTTTCATAACATTTCGGTCTCACCGGAATGAGCGAATCAATCCCACCGAGTTTACCTGACCAACTCTCTGGTTAGCTTATTACTAAAATCGGTCTCACTGAGTTTGTGTAATCGTTCTCACCGAGATTACGTTATGCCCTAACCCTAACCATATCGGTCCTACCGAGTTGCATGTCGGTCCCACCGAAAATCCTAACGGTCACTAGATTTGCTGAATCGGTCCGACCGAGTTTATCAATTCGGTCCCACTGAGATTGGCAAGTTATGTGTAACGGTTAGGTTTTGTGTGGAGGCTATATATACCCCTCCACCTCCTCTTCATTCATGGAGAGAGCCATCAGAACGAACCTACACTTCCAACTTACTTTTTCTGAGAAAGAACCACCTACACTTGTGTTGAGGCCAAGATATTCCATTCCTATCATATGAATCTTGATCTCTAGCCTTCCCCAAGTTGCTTTCCACTCAGATCTTCTTTCCACCAAATCCATATCCTGTGAGAGAGAGTTGAGTGTTGGGGAGACTATCATTTGAAGCACAAGAGCAAGGAGTTCATCATCAACACACCATTTGTTACTTCTTGGACAGTGGTGTCTCCTAGATTGGCTAGGTGCCACTTGGGAGCCTCCGATAAGATTGTGGAGTTGAACCAAGGAGTTTGTAAGGGCAAGGAGATCGCCTACTTCGTGAAGATCTACCCTAGTGAGGCAAGTCCTTTATGAGCGACGGCCTTGGTGGGATAGACAATGTTGCTTCTTCGTGGACCCTTCGTGGTTGGAGCCCTCCGTGGACTCGCGCAGCCGTTACCCTTCATGGGTTGAAGTCTCCATCAACATGGATGTACGATAGCACCACCTATCGGAACCACGACAAAAACATATGTGCCTCCTATTGCGTTTGAATCCTCCAAACCCTTCCCTTTACATTCTTGCAAGTTGCATGCTTTACTTTCTGCTGCTCATATACTCTTTGCATGCTTGCTTGAATTGTGTTAAGATTGTTTAACTTATCCAAAGTTGGTAAAATCTGCCAAGAACTAAAATTGGGAAAAGGATAAGTTTTATTTGGTCAAGTAGTCTAATCACCCCCCCCCCCTCTAGACATACTTTCGATCCTATAGAAATACTTACTCTACTTTGTTGCATCACCCTTTCCTCTTGAAGGGAAAAACCAACGCAAGCTCAAGAGGTAGCAGGGTGCGGTGGTGACATGCCAGGGGTGACACACGGGCCATCTCCTCCTTCTGGAGGTCGAGGTTTGGTGGCTACAAGTTTAGATTTGTAGCTGGATATCTCCAGTGAGGATGGTGCAAGGCTGCCAGATAGCCCGGGCTTTTGGTAGCACCAATAATCTCACATTTGTTTTCTTTGTCTTGCACAACAACAATGGCCTCTTCATTGGTGGTGGCCCACATTGCATCTTGGCAGCTCAGAGCATTGCTACCACGAGTCAATGTCCGTGTCAGCGTTGTGTGCATGATTAGATGTCTTCAGAGGCATACCTTCTCGTCTTGGAGAAACTAGGCTACATCAACTTTATCAATAGGAGCTATGGAGGGGCCGACTCAGAAAGTGGACGTGAGAACACATGGTGGCTTTAGTTTGGTATTACTCTTCGTCTTCGAGTACCGTGTCTCAAAAGTCCAAGCTGAAAACCATAGGTGTGATATTAATTGGTTGTACCTGGCAATGCGATTTTTTCATGTCATTCTCCTTGTTGAAAGATTTGCTTGGAGGTTGCTCGAATTTGCTATTCAGGGTGAAAACCCTCCAACTTCCTTCAGTGGTTATATTTCGATGATGGGGCCGCCTTGAGTTGTACTGGCTTCGATTTAGAGAACCTTTTTTATCGTGGTCTATGTGTTGTCGAGCGTAGTGCCAGGGGTTTCAGGGCCATGCCTTTTTTTCCTTTTTAGTTCTATGAATCCTCAATGTATCGACTTATTTTTTTATATTGTGTTGTTACAGAATATGGGTATAACCGGCTTCCCTTTATCAAAAAACATCCTGAATGCATCACAACCGACTGATAACAAGATTAGATTTGCACGTGTCGCATCACGCATCTCAACCACTAGCTACCATACTCCCGCCCCATGTTCTTGTTCTCCTCTAGTGGCTACCGTTGAAGTGACTGGCCGGGGCCCTGATGGCTCTATTTTATATGCATTTCAAGCTCATTTGCTGCATGTTATTGTAAGTGCATCTAGTGCCACCCCTAGTTGGTTTTGGAGTATTGACGACAAACCTAGTTGAGGGACTAATGTGTTTGTGAGAATTGCAGGATAACACAGGTAGAAGTCCCTCATGATTCGGTTTTTCTACCAGAGATGACCCCTAAAAATGTATGAAGACATTGAAGTCAAAGGTGGTATATGAAGATATTCACATTGAAGACTATGACAAGAGAAGACATGATATGAAGCCTATGGAGCTCGAAGACTTAGATCTTTCGTAGTTCTTTTTCTTTTGTGTTGAGTCATAGGAACCACCGTACTGTTAAGTGGGGTCCAAGAGAACCAGTCAGAATGACTGAAGTGATGCCTAAACCAAAAACCTATGTCTTCAAGTGAAGACAATGAGAGTGAATCTTGTCCAGAGTCGGACAAGTCAGCTTTGCTTGTAGCCCAAGTAAAGTTGCCGTGTGAGTTTGAAATCTGACCATTGGAACACGTGTCAATTCCTTAGTGACCCAGGGTCATTTCGGACAAATCAGGTCGGGTTGCCAAGTGGCTATAAATAGCCCACCCCCTACAACCATAAATGGTTGGCTGCTCAGATTGAAAGCACGGCTTTTGTCGTTTGAGAGCAACCCACCTCGAAGCCTTTGAGAGAGAATTCCTTGCGAGGATAAACACCTAACCACCAGAGCCAGAGATAATTGGGCATCACTTAAGTCTTCTTGTCTGTGTGATCTGAAGACTTATTACACTTGAGGACTGTGCATCCTCCAGCCGGTTAGGCGTCGCGTTCTGAGCTTCCAAGAGACATTGTGGATTGCCAGTGAACGGAGTCTGTGAAGGTTTGGGAGTCTACCTTGAAGACTTACCAGAGTGATTGGGCGAGGTCTATGTGACCTTAGCTCAAGGAGAATACGGTGAGGACTGGGTGTCCTGAGCTGCGTGTTCAGGACTGGGTGTCCAGGAGTGTGTGTCCTAAGGTTTAAATACCTAGCCGCTCCAACCAGACGTACAGTTGTCACAGCAACTGGAACTGGTTCAACATATCATTGTCTTCAACGAGTCACTGGTTTCATCTTCACTTCACGTTACTTACTGTTACTCCTTGTGAAGTCATTGTATGTTTTCTCTATCATTTGTCTTCACTAAGTGACTGCGTGTTCTGTTTGGCTTCACAATATCTTCCTATCTGATCCTTACTACCTAGCTGCTATTAGTCTTTGTGCTTTCACTTCATTAAATACTTGACTATGGTTTGCCTAGTGTAGTCTACCTTCCACTGCATGGTAATAGGTCTATTTTTATCGTTTGTCTTCAAAACTCCCATGTTCTGAAGACTTTCATAAATATCGCCTATTCACCCCCCTCTAGTCGATATAACGCACTTTCAATTGGTATCAGAGCAAGGTGCTCCCTTGTTCTGTGTGATTCGGTTTAACCACCTGGAGTTTTAGCTATGTCGACTGCAGGGATAATTAAAGTCTTCGCTGCGTGCCCCATCTTCGATGGAACTGAATATCCCTACTGGAAGAATAAGATGCATATGCATCTTGAAGCCATTGACGTCGACCTATGGTATGTCATCGAGAACGGCGTTCCTAAGGCTGGAGAAGGTGTCACTGCTGCTGATGTCAAGAAATTCGTTCAATTGGACTCTACTGCCAAGAATATCATCTGTGGTCATCTGACCAAAGGACAGTATGGCCGTGTGAGTGCTTTGAAGACATCCAAGCTGGTCTGGGACTGGCTCTCCAAGGTCAATGAAGGCATCTCAACCCAGAGAGATCAGAGAATCAGTGTCCTTCGCAACCTCTTCAACTGCTTCAAGCGAAATGACAATGAGAATGTCCAGCACACATTTGACCGACTCACTGACATCACAAATGAGCTTCAAGCCCTCGGCGCCACTGAGATTACCAAACACGAAGTCGTCAAGACGCTGCTGAGATCACTTGATAGTTCGTTTGACATCCTGGCCCTGATGATTCAAGAACGTCCTGATTTCAAGACACTCGATCCGTCTGACATACTTGAGAGGCTCAACACACATGAGTTTCAGCTTTCGGAGAAAAGAGATATCTACGGTCCAAACTATAGGCGAACTCGTGCCTTGAAGGCAAAAGCTATCTCCTCATCTGAAGAAGAATCTGACAGCAGTTCTGATGATCCTGAAGACATTGGAAGGGAACTTGCTATGCTTGTCAAGAAGTTCCAAAAATTCACCAAGAAGAAAGGCTTCAGAAAGTCTTCCCGATCAAGTTCAAGGAATGATGAAGCTCCTGCTCATGACTACAAGAGGAAAACATGTCACAGGTGCAAGAAACTTGGCCACTTCATCTCTGAGTGTCCACAGTGGGACAATGAGAACAAAAAGAAGAAGAAGATCAAGGAATATGACTCTGACGACAAGAAGAAGAAGAAGAAATACTCAAAGTCTTCTTCCAAGTCTTCCTCAAAGTCTTCATCACATAAGAAGAGCTCATCTGGCAAGGCACGTGCGTTTGTTGGCAAGGAAATGGATTCAGAGGAGGAGTCTGCTTCTGAGGAGGCGGAGGTGGAGTTTGAGGAGGAATCCGACTCAGGCGTCGCAAGTCTGGCTACAGCATACGTTGCCAAGTCCATATTCAACACTGAAGACAATGACTTCATCACCGACACCGATGCAAATGACAAGGACTACTCCGCTTCTACCTACTGCTTCATGGCACGCGGTGCCAAGGTAAACACACGCACTACTCACTATCAAACATCTAGTGACAATGACTCTGATTGTGGTTCAAAACCTAGCTACAAAACACTTGCTAAAATTGCAACTGAACAACAGAAAGCTATGGAACATATTCAAAAACTGTTAGACAGAAGCGATGATCTGTTAGGTGCTGAAATGACTCAATCGGAATCCTTAATTGAAGACATAAAAAATCTTCACGTTAAGTATCAGGAACTTGAAAGTCGTCATGAAACTCTCTCAACAACTCATGAAAAGCTTTCCTATGATTATCTTCAAAGGAAGCAGGATCTTGAGAAGTTGAGAGCGGTTCATGAAGATCTTCAAACGAAAAACGAGTCACTTCGCGCCAAACAGATCAGTCCCGCTCAGGAAGGATTTGAACCACCATGTCTTAAATGCATTGAGCGTGATAATGTTACTTCTGTTGCTGAATGTTCTACTGCTACTGCTGTTGCAATATCTTCAACTATTGATGTGGTAACTAACCCCTCTGCTGAGGATACCACAGCTATTGCTGATGAGAATGCTAGGTTGAAGACATTGCTTGAAACAAGGATGTACAAAAGTCTTCAAGGGCATCAGACACTATGTGATGTCCTCAAAAAGCAGATTCTGAACCGGAACCCTAGGAAAGAGGGTGTTGGGTTCATAAGGAAAATGAATGCAGATGGCTCTTACTGGAAACCAGAGCAGTACCCCAAAACCATGTGGGTTGCTGCAAAGGAACCTTCAGCAGATCCATCCAATCTAACTGGCTTCACTTGTGCTAACCCCATTATCATTGATGAATCCTTTGATGCAAACTATATACTGTTTAAGAATCAGAATGGTGAAGTGTTTGCCAGGTACATTGGTACTAACTGCAGGAATGGACCGCCTATGAAGAAGATCTGGGTTCCCAAAAGGTGTCTAGAAAATCTTCCTGTGAATGTCTTCATGACACCTCACGTGAAGAAGACAAACCTCAGACCAAAGGCTCCATACGGTCCAAAGGCTTCATACAGACAGAAGACTCACCTGAGTCGCACTAACGCAAATGTTTTGCAGGGAAACCATACTCAGGCATATGAATATGGGAGCGGTTCATCAAACCGCCATGTTCATAAGACCAAGAACTATTCTGCTTATTCTTATGAGTACTATTGTCCGCCTGCAAGACTGTTTGCTAGGGCTTCAAAGCCAAAATTCTCAGATGCTGCACTTAGACTCATTGCTTCTAAGCCACCCTTGAAGATGTGGGTGGCTAAGAAATCTTAACTCTCTTTTGCAGGGAAAGGTCTCCAGCAGAAAACCAAAATCGTCTGACGCTATTGCTGAGGACCTTAAACATCTTGTAGGGCGCAAGATCAAATGCCCAAATGGTCTTACTATGTACTTCGTACCTGAATCGCTTGCTACTCTCCTTATTAGTCCTAACTTGGATCTAAGCTTTCATAACCCACTGGTTCGTCAAATGTTTTTGCTTCACAATGCTCTTGGTGAAGCCTATCCCCCTAACTGCACTGTAGGGTACGACACCAGCGTCTTCAGAATGGATTATTGACAGTGGGTGTACAAATCACATGACTGGCAAAAGAAGACTTCTTATGGACTCAACCTTACGTCCATCCGACAAGAGCCACATCACATTTGCTGACACTGGTAAAAGTAAGGTATTGGGTCTAGGTAGAGTTGCAATCTCAAGGGATCAACACATGGATAAAGTCATGCTTGTTGAATCCCTTGGCTTCAACTTAATGTCTGTCTCAATGCTTTGCGATTTGAACATGATCGTAATGTTTGGAAAATATTGTTGCCTTGTACTAATGGAATCTGACAAGTCTCTAGTGTTTGAAGGGTATCGAAAAGATGATTTGTACGTGGTAGATTTCTTAGCAGGGCCACAGCTTGCAGTATGTCTTCTAGCAAAGGCTTCAGAATGCTGGCTCTGGCATCGGAGGCTTGGACATGCTGGCATGAGGAACCTCCACACCCTTGCGAAGAAGAAGCATGTCATAGGCATCGAGGGCGTCAAGTTCAAGAAAGACCATTTATGCGGTGCCTGTGAAGCAGGGAAGATGACGAGGGCCAAACATCTCTCGAAGACAATCATGACCACTACTCAACCCTTCGAACTGCTTCACATGGATCTTTTCGGTCCCACTCATTACTCAACTCTAACTACTACTGCTTGCCTCTATGGCTTCGTTATTGTTGATGATTATTCTAGATATACTTGGGTGCACATAATCCTTTACAAGACTGAAGTGCAGGATGTCTTCAGACGCTTCGCCAATCGAGCTATGAATAATTTTGGCGCCAAGATAAGGCACATCAGAAGTGACAATGGCACTGAATTCAAGAACACTGGCCTTGATACATATCTTGATACCTTGGGCATCACACATGAATTCTCGGCCCCGTACACGCCACAGCAGAATGGCATCGTCGAACGCAAGAACAGAACACTAATTGAAATGGCCAGAACGATGCTAGATGAATACATGACCCCAAGAAAATTCTGGCCCGAAGCCATTGATACTGGATGCCATACAATCAATCGTGTTTATCTTCACAAGCTACTGAACAAGACATGTTATGAGCTCCTTACTGGCAAGAAGCCAAATGTCAGTTACTTCAGAGTATTTGGCGCAAGGTGCTGGATCAAGGACCCACATCACACCTCAAAGTTTGCACCAAAAGCACATGAGGGTTTTATGCTTGGATATGGAAAGGATTCACACTCCTACAGAGTCTTCAATCTCTTTCATTACAAAGTGGTTGAAACAGTGGATGTGCGGTTCGATGAGACCAACGGTTCACAAAGAGAGCAACTGCCAAATGTGCTAGATGAAGTTCCATCCAGTGAATCAATCAAGCTAATGGGAACTGGAGAAATTATACCTTCTGAAGCTCATCCTGAAGAAGAACTTATCATTTCAGCACCTGATCAACATGAAGACAATGGTCAGCCTGAAGATATTCCTTCCAACAATGACAATGAACAGCAAGAGCAAAGTCTTCGCCCTGTACATCCTCGCGTTGCCAATGAAGTGCAGATTGAAAGAATAATTGATAGCATCAATGCACCTGGTCCACTCACTCGTTCAAGGGCAACTCAGCTAGCAAATTTCTGTGGGCACTTCGCATTCGTCTCAATAGCAGAACCCAAGAAAGTTGAAGAAGCCTTCATGGAATCTGAATGGATTCAAGCTATGCAAGAAGAGCTTCAACAGTTTGAGCTGAATAATGTATGGGAACTGGTTAAGCGTCCTGATCCATGGAAGCACAATATAATAGGCACCAAATGGATATACCGCAACAAGCAAGATGAGCATGGACAAGTTGTCAGAAATAAAGCTCGTCTCGTTGCTCAAGGATATACTCAAGTGGAAGGCATTGACTTCGATGAAACATTTGCTCCTGTGGCTAGACTTGAAGCCATACGCATACTGCTGGCCTATGCAAATCATCATAACATACTTCTATATCAAATGGATGTGAAGAGTGACTTTCTCAATGGCAAGATTGAAGAAGAAGTGTATGTTGCACAACCACCTGGCTTTGAAAATCCAAAACATCCTGACATGGTATACAAGCTCAACAAGGCACTGTATGGCCTCAAACAAGCCCCTCGGGCCTGGTATGACACACTCAAATACTTCCTGAAGAGCAAAGGCTTCATACCTGGTTCCCTAGATCCCACTCTTTTCACGAAGACATATGATGGTGAACTGTTTGTGTGCCAAATATATGTGGATGACATTATCTTCGGCTGCACCAATCAGAAGTACAGTGAAGAGTTTGGATATATGATGCAAGAGCAATATCAGATGTCCATGATGGGGGAGCTGAAGTTCTTCCTTGGTCTTCAAATACGACAACAACGCAATGGCATCTTCATATCTCAAGAGAAGTATCTCAAAGATTGCCTGAAGAAGTTCGGTATGCAAGACTGCAAAGGCTTCACAACACCAATGCCAGCCAAACATCATCTGGGTCCTGACGATAATGGTAAAGGGTTCGATCAAAAGGTATACCGCTCCATGATTGGTTCTTTACTTTATCTATGTGCATCTAGGCCAGATATTATGCTTAGTGTTTGCATGTGTGCTCGATTTCAAGCGGCACCAAAGGAGTCGCATCACTTAGCTGTGAAGCGAATTCTTCGATATTTGGCTCACACTCCAACTCTAGGATTATGGTATTCAAAGGGCTCAGAGTTTGATCTGGTTGGATTCTCGGATGTTGATTATGCTGGTGACAAAGTTGATCGCAAGTCTACATCAGGCACATGTCACTTTTTGGGACGATCACTTGTATGTTGGTCTTCAAAGAAGCAGAACTGTGTATCTCTCTCCACTGTTGAATCTGAATACATTGCTGCTAGATCTTGCTGCGCTCAGCTTCTGTGGATGAAGCAAACACTCAAGGACTATGGCATTCATCTAAAGCAAGTGCCACTTTACTGCGACAACGAAAGCGCCATCAAGATTGCTAACAACCCAGTTCAGCACTCGAAGACAAAGCACATTGAAATTCGTCATCACTTTCTCGGAGATCATGTTGTGAAGGAAGACATTGATATCATACACGTCAACACTGAAGAGCAATTGGCAGATATCTTCACCAAGCCCTTGGATGAGAAGAGGTTTTGCAAGTTACGGTGTGAGCTAAATATCCTGGAATCCTCAAATGTCCTGTGATCAGGCACACATCCTAACCCTTATGCATATTGATGACTTAGATGTGCAACACACGAAGTGAAGTATATCTTCAATCAATGAAGACATACATTCGAAGTGTGAATACATTAATGTGAAATTTGACTTCGGAGCGCCATGATAATTGTGCGCCGTGTCTGGGTCTAATACTTCCTATACGGTGGGTAAACGCCACCACCAAACGTTCTATTTTGAAGTGTTTCACTCATGGCGTTACCTTGCAATGTCTTCACATTTGGTTTGGCTTCGATCTCAACATATTTTCATGATTATCTTCACTATGTTGATTATATATATATGCTAGTATTCTGTCCTCTACAGCATTCACTTATAGCTATGTCTTCGTGTTGAATCTTTTGAACTAAGTGAATGTGATCGGACCCTAACCTCTCTATGCTTTCTATCTCAAACTCTATCTCTCCAAGTCATATGCATTCTATTGAAACTGTCGAATGTCTTCTCTGCGTCCTTGTCAGCAGAAGATACAGAGACAACCATTAAGTCCGTTTTCAATGCTCATTCCTCCACATGAATTCCGGAGAAGTAGGAACGACCACCCGACAATCCAGGCGTGCGTGGGACGTGGAACAAACCCCAAATTCCGCATAATGGGCACGTGTTCCCCAAATGCGAATCGCCAGGGGCACCTGTGTAATAGCACAGTGCCGCCCATGTGCCTATAAATACACACTCACAGCGGTCATTATCTCTTCTTCTACCCTCGCACGAACCCTAGCGCCACCGCTAGCTCTCGACGACGCCGGCGACGAAGCGCTTCGCTGCCGCAACCTCTCCAACACCGTCTTCACGCCGACTGCGGACATCGTCCTCTCCGCCGTCGCCGTAGGTGTCCTCCGTCGCCAAGTTAGGGCACGGAGGATCGAACTGCTCTGCCTCATCTCCCACTTCGTCTAGCAGTTCTTAGTGTGGTAAATAAAACTCCCTTTTTATAGCACCGTTGATCCTATTGATCTGTCACTTTCTACCACAAGCAGTTTCTGTTCACACAAGCTAGATCTCTCTCATACTGCATCTCATAAACATGCCTAGTATATTCACTTGTGCTTCACAAAGTAGTTAGATTCCTTAATTGTACTGATCTGTGGATTCGTACAAATCTGGAACCAACTTCTATCTATGAGTGAATGTCTTCGCACGATGAGGTCAATGTCTTCTAAACTGATTTATCTTCAAAATCTTCTGAGAATGCATATGACCTCTTCCCCTTCCCTCGCACCTTAATGCTATCACAGGTACATGTCCGTGGGAGAATCCTTTGGTTCTCATAATCTGCATTCATTTGCAGAATTCTTACAGCATCACATAAATTCTCCCGAAGCCAGTTCCTGTTGGTCCAGCAAACGAAAACCCTTGAAGCCTTTGAATGTCTTGAAGCCTTTCAAGTTAAAGTTTATGGCTTCAGAGAAAGTAGCAAGGAAGGGTGGCAGAAAGCGTCGTGGTGAGACCTCCAGAGATCTGCCAGATGAACTCTCAGAAATGTACAAGACAGATCCTGAAGAGGATTACAGTCAGCGCAAGACCCGAATCCAATGGATTCGAAGATATTGGGCAGAACAATGGTTCAAATACAGATTTGTGACCCATGAGTATGCTGAGAAAAGCGCCATCAAGAGATCGTGGGGAGACATCCTATTCAAGAATCTTCTACCCAGGTCCAGAGATGAAGCCATTGCTCAAGGCTTCTATCCATGCATGGTTCGTGGACCACAGCCTGCTGATGCACACTCGTCGTCACTGCTATGGTGTCGTGACGACAATCTGTTCAAGCGCAACTTCCAGTTTGCTCAGAACTCAGCGAAGCAGAATAAGAAGACTTTTGGGTTAGACTTCAACCCTGGTCCCTCATCTCCAAGGGCAGATGGCACACGACATGCAGAATCAAATGTCATCGGCCCTTTCGCCAACCTTGAAGGCCTCATCACCTACATCTTGGTTCAAGGGACTGCAGTGAATGAGCCTGCAGCTGACACTGAGTCTGATGACGCGCCTGCAGTGCCGAAGCCAAAGCAGTTGAAGAAGCCAAAAGCTTCAAAGCCGGCCCCTTCACCAAAAATCTCAAGGGCGAAGCCATTGGCAACTACACCTCCTGAAGACAGTGTGCGGTCTGAAGACTTATCACGCGTCTCAAGGCCCCAGAAGGCCAAGATGCCTCTGTTTCACACTGGCAAAGAGCTAACAGCTGCTGCCATTCTGCGCAACGACGACATTGATCTATCAAGTGATGAAGATCTTGCAGATGACGCTCTTGAGCAACTCATCAAGAGCAAAGAAGAAGCAGAAATCTTCAATGATCCGCCTCTCTTTGATGTCACCATCATCCACAACTTCATTGACGAGTGGTTTGACACGCCAAACATCAGCTTTGAAGATCTGCAGCTACCCATTGGCCTCAGTGTCGCCTTCCAAGGCGCCATTGCTTCAGAACTTGCTATTGCCCAGCGCATTGTTGAGCTGAAGCAGAAGATTGACTATGAAAAGGCTCAGTTCAAGAAGCATATGGCCAAGCTCAGCGTGCAAGAAGTGAAGAACTTCAAGACAATGATGCACGAGCTCAAGGAAGCCTTTGTGAAGAAGCGTGCAGAAGCTCAGGGTTCGCGTGAGCGCATGAAGACTCTGGCTGACAGATGTGTGCAAGCCTATAATGAGGCTGAGAAGCGCAAGGCACTTGGGCGTCCTGGCATCGACCCCAGGATGGCCGCAAAGAAGAAGAAGAAGCCTGCTACGTCTGAATCTGATGCACCAAGGCAAGAAGCAGTTCCGATTGTCTTCCCAACAAGAATGACTGGCTCGAAGCCAAAGAGCTGGTCAACAGCTTCAGAGCTCAAGAAGACAAGAACTGCTGAGGCTGAAGCCAGGAAGAGGAAACACTCTGAAGACTCTCCTACTGCCCCCACCAAGAAAAAGCAAAAAACCAAGAAAGCTCGGGCTGCTCCTACAGAGCCCTTGATAGTTGAACCCATTTCTATGGTTCATCCTGACGCGGAACGTCAACTGACGGTTCATGAGCCTGCTTCCACAGAGGCTCCTGAAGCTGAAGACATTCCAGCAGCTGATCCCATCGCTGCTGAAGACATTGGTCATCATGACAATGTAGAAGATGATGCAGTCCTTCCTCAGTTAGAAAACAGCAAACTCATCAGCATTGGTCGTCCACTAACGCCAATTGCACAGGATGCTTCATGGACGGATCGCCCACAAGAGGAAGAAGACTATGAGGCCCAGCCCACTCCAACTCCACAGGCGTCGTCTGCGTTCCGCAGGCTTCGCAAAGGTCCAAGGCCTCAAGTCTATGCTGAAGACATTCCGGCTGCATCAGCCGCAGAAGAAGAAGTACCACAAGATCCCACTCCCCTGCTCCACCAAGAAGCAGTTCTCCAGGAGAACGTGCCTGTGACCGACCCTCCAGCTAGTCAAGTGGAGGATGAAAATCTTGAGGCTGCCACAACCAACAACGAAGCTAATGTGGAGCCCTCCCCAGCAAAAGCTTCAGAAAATAGTGAAGCCACTGATCCCGCCACTTCTGTTCCTGAGTCTGCTGCCGGTCCCCAATTCAACTATCATGTTGAGCACAGGCCTTAGGTCCAGAAGCCAATCCCAAGACTGCCAAGGTTTCCAGGTCCTGCATCAGCACCTGGCTCCTTCAAGATCAATGGCTTCAGGGCAGACAACACGTTCTTCAATAGCTCCAGGAACCCCTACTCAAGGGAACGGATATCATCTGATCGGTTCTGGAGCTATCCTCAGCAAAGCTATTACTCCTGCATTGTTTACAACCAAGGTCGCATCTTCCCACACAAGCGCCTTGACGTTGAAGCTATAGCTGGTCTGCCCTGTCTAGAAGAAGCGTTGGATTGCTTCAAGCAAGTGGGTCTGCTGCAATTTGTTACTGCTCAAGAGCATTGGAATGAAGAGCTGCTGCTACAATTCTATGCCACACTTCACATCAAAGGATACAGCAGAGATCCGAAGACTTGGGTCCTGGAGTGGATGACTGGCAACGTTCATCACGAAGCCAATGCATTTGACATCATTGAGCTCACTGGCTTGCCCACTCCTGGCGATCTCTTCGAGCAAGGCTGTCAGCTGCATGCTGAAGCTATTGAGAGCATCTTTCAGCGACCAGAACCTAATATGAGTCAAATGCTCAGCATGATGAAGCCATTGCCCCAAGATGCTGTGTATCCCACAGAGTTCTTCGTTGAAGACCTTGAATACCTGCCCAGAACCATCTATCACATCATCAGGCGAACTCTCTGGCCTATCAAAGGGCACTCTCCAAATGCCAAGCTTCAGGGTGTAATGAAGACTTTGGTCTTCTATATACTTCATGGCAAATGCTTCAATGCACAGGACTTCTTCATACGCCAACTTGCTGCATCAGGCATTGATCTGTTTGGTTTGAAGTTCTACGCCCCTTGGGTCATGCGGCTGATCAAGCTACACTCCGCCATCTCTTATCAGCCCTCAGCCCGCAACCATCGGATCTTCTTGCCTGATGTGGACATGTCTACTGAAGCCATATATTCTGAGCCTGCCAAGCAACCTCTAAGTCTTCAGAATGCAGAACATCAGAGTTTTACACAGAACGTTGAAGGCGTTGAAGAAGTTTCTCGGGTGTATCCTTTGGCTTGCACTACACGTGCACCACACCCTGCTTCCACTGAAGCCACTGACAGTGCCACTGCTCCAAGACCCAAGAAGCGCACTCGTGTTCTCAATGACCGAGAGCTTCTTGTGGCTCTACATCAGAAACAAGATAGGCATCATGACTGGCTGAAGCGTCAGATGAAAAGCCTCTTGGTGGATGTTAATCGCACTCGAAATCTTGCCACCAAGAATGCGTCCGTTGCCCATGAAACCTGTCGCCGCACATGGAAAGGGCTAACGATGATGCTTTCTGAAGCTGATCTTCAAGAGGATGGCTTCACTGAGAGATTCAAGTTTGACTCCACACCTCCTCGAAGGGTTGTGCTGCTAGGAACTCCATCCCTTGAAGACTCTGAGTTCTCTTCCTCTGCTGCCACAGTCACTGCCAGAATTATTGAGGAAGAAGACGATGCTACTTCACCGCCATCTCCTTCAGCACCTCCAAGCTCTTCTGCATCACCAAACAACACCAACAATCCTGCTACTTCACCTACTCCTCATGGGAACGAGTAGAGGCCCTATGTCTTCAAACTTTTTTGGTCATTACTGAAAAAAGGGGGAGAAGCATATGAGATTGATAGTCTTCAAGCGGGTTCATATGGGCGGGTGCCTTATATTTTGCTTCGTGCTTACAACTCTCGTTTTTTTGCTACATTTGGTTCTTATGAGTTGTAACACTTAAACTAGATGGTCGTCTGCTACTTATTTGCCACCTTGTTTTGCGAAGATAAATTCTGCATGTGCGACGATAAATTCCGCACTTAGCTCATTCTGTAGACGTCCATTTTCCATTATGCATGGCATTATCTTCATATACTTTCACATGCATAGTGGATTGTCATCATAAGTTGAAGCGGATCTCCACAAGTACCACCTGCCATGTGCAGTTGCATTCCAAAAGCAAATTAACTAATATGCACATCTTCAGGGGGAGCCCTTGCAATTTATGAAGACAATTCCTTATCCTTTATAGTTTCACAGATTATATTCCCCGTTGAAAACTTCAACTAGTTTGTCATCAATCACCAAAAAGGGGGAGATTGTAAGTGCATCTAGTGCCACCCCTAGTTGGTTTTGGAGTATTGACGACAAACCTAGTTGAGGGACTAATGTGTTTGTGAGAATTGCAGGATAACATAGGTAGAAATCCCTCATGATTCGGTTTTTCTACCAGAGATGACCCCTAAAAATGTATGAAGACATTGAAGTCAAAGGTGGTATATGAAGATATTCACATTGAAGACTATGACAAGAGAAGACATGATATGAAGCCTATGGAGCTCGAAGACTTAGATCTTTCGTAGTTCTTTTTCTTTTGTGTTGAGTCATAGGAACCACCGTACTGTTAAGTGGGGTCCAAGAGAACCAGTCAGAATGACTGAAGTGATGCCTAAACCAAAAACCTATGTCTTCAAGTGAAGACAATGAGAGTGAATCTTGTCCAGAGTCGGACAAGTCAGCTTTGCTTGTAGCCCAAGTAAAGTTGCCGTGTGAGTTTGAAATCTGACCATTGGAACACGTGTCAATTCCTTAGTGACCCAGGGTCATTTCGGACAAATCAGGTCGGGTTGCCAAGTGGCTATAAATAGCCCACCCCCTACAACCATAAACGGTTGGCTGCTCAGATTGAAAGCACGGCTTTTGTCGTTTGAGAGCAACCCACCTCGAAGCCTTTGAGAGAGAATTCCTTGCGAGGATAAAGACCTAACCACCAGAGCCAGAGAGAATTGGGCATCACTTAAGTCTTCTTGTCTGTGTGATCTGAAGACTTGTTACACTTGAGGACTGTGCATCCTCCAGCCGGTTAGGCGTCGCGTTCTGAGCTTCCAAGAGACATTGTGGATTGCCAGTGAACGAAGTTTGTGAAGGTTTGGGAGTCTACCTTGAAGACTTACCAGAGTGATTGGGCGAGGTCTATGTGACCTTAGCTCAAGGATAATACGGTGAGGACTGGGTGTCCTGAGCTGCGTGTTCAGGACTGGGTGTCCGGGACTATGTGTCCTAAGGTTTAAATACCTAGCCGCTCCAACCAGACGTACAGTTGTCACAGCAACTGGAACTGGTTCAACATATCATTGTCTTCAACGAGTCACTGGTTTCATCTTCACTTCACGTTACTTACTGTTACTCCTTGTGAAGTCATTGTATGTTTGCTCTATCATTTGTCTTCACTAAGTGACTGCGTGTTCTGTTTGGCTTCACAATATCTTCCTATCTGATCCTTACTACCTAGCTGCTATTAGTCTTTGTGCTTTCACTTCATTAAATACTTGACTATGGTTTGCCTAGTGTAGTCTACCTTCCGCTGCATGGTAATAGGTCTATTTTTATCGTTTGTCTTCAAAACTCCCATGTTCTGAAGACTTTCATAAATATCGCCTATTCACCCCCTCTAGTCGATATAACGCACTTTCAGTTATCTCCATATATCATATCCAACCAACTACTTGTCCATTATGCTTGATTTCTAGTTATACACTTTTCATTGTGAGTTGAATAGTTTGTAGTTTTTTGTTGGTTTTTATTGGGGTTCTTTGTTTTTTTTGTTTATAGGAGCAACCATGGACTAAGCACGAAGAGGTGAAGGTTGGGTTCAATACGAAAGACTTCTAAGCACCTGACTTAGGGAGTTTAGAGTGTCAAATATGACCTTTTCAGAGTGCTCAAATTAAATATCCAATGTCACAAGTGTATCCTTCTCATTCACGCGATTCCAACAAGCCCAAGAACGCCCAAATCAGAGTTCATATGAAGAAATGGTGGCCAATATACTAAAGTGGTCATAGACAATGAAGACGTCATGTACAACAGAGCTCAGCCGTACCAGCGGTCATACCACCCCCAGAAAGCGACAAAATCACCTAGATCTTACACGACTCTTTGTGGATTTCATCCCCATTTGTTCCATGCATTCCTTGGCCATCAACGAAGGTATTGGGATTGGATTTGAATCATCTAGAGCCCTTGGATCATAGAGGAGAGTCTACATCCATGTAGGAGACGCGTGGAGGCCGGCTATACAATCACCATCACCATCTATAGCCATCCATCTCCTATGCTGCTTCAAGACCACCTCCACCATAGAAGAAAAGCCAAGACAAGAAGAACAAATAGGAGGCTCTGCTATCGCGCCACACCGGCGGGTCGGTGCCATCTCCATCAACACTGCCATGCCTTTCTCCTTCCCTGACTTGGTCGGCTTGTACTTTGATCTTCTCCTCTATGTTTACCATTTACACTAGTAAGCTTGCACGTGCAACGCACGTCTTGATGGATATTACAATCAGACATGAGAATCACGTGCATAGAAAAACAATTTGATAGCAGTAAGAATACTACAAATCAACATATAATATAAATGAGCTTTAAGAAACGCTATAACTTACAATTATATGCATCGAGCAACAACACAAGTAATTATCTCAGTATTCCTGATAAGCTTATGTGGTTCTCATGGATGTTGTCTTCAGCTTCATTCTTGATGTAGTCATGGAAGTGCACCAAAAATTGTGTTATGAGAATCAACATTCATGCCCTGTATTTGGCACTATACATACTAACATAGTTTTGATCAAAGGAAGCATCATGACCATCATCGTGCACGGAATTATACATGGCCAAGACATATTAGAGTAATAAATCTGCCATGTTAACTTATTGACATGTCCTAGGTGCTAATAAATAATAATTATGTGACCCAATAAGTGCCTCTGCCACTCTTGGGATTACATAAGGCTCAGCCACTAAGAACTTACATGACAATTTCAGGAAAGAATGTAACTACTTGCAATCTAGAAGCAACAGCAAATATATTAGATATTGTTGCTTGCATATTATTTCTTGTCCATGGTCATATGCATGAAAGGGTTTCTAGCACACACTTTAGATATTCTGTAACATGATATTACATAGAAAAATGAAGCATTGGGATTTTCACGTGTAACATCGACAATATATACATGCAGTTGCCTCAAACGACCATATGATCTTACAAATGAAAGCACAAAACTAAAAAGGGAACATATAAGAAATGTGATTCATATAGTATTTCATTACCAACAGGGCACAAAAAATGAAAAAGAAACAGAATCACAAGTCCAAGTCTTCGCACGTCTTTTTATAAGTGCAGCCTTAACTGAAAACCTGAAAGTAAACTAAAATGAGCATGCTTTTATAAAAAAAAATAGCAAATATATATGTTACAAGTATGAAGTTTGTAGTTTGTAATTCAGTTCTTTACATCATAAATGTATACACTGTTTTTCATCCTTTGGCAAGGAGTAATAAAAGGCATAGTCCTAAATGTGAACTAAATTTTAATGAGACATAAATTTATTAGCTAGATAATGTTTCAGTCGACCTTGTTTGAGAGGAAGCACCACTATCCATTATTCTGTTATTCAGCTAAAAAACAGAAAATGAGTATTTCCAATAGCTAGTCATTATCTCTGTATCTCTGAATTTCTTGTACAATGATTGTGTGCTTGTTCAAAACAGATCCCCTGAACTTCAAATTCTACATTTATTTAATTGGAACTCTAATTTTATAACATTGTTGGATGCTCTATGGTTTCAGAGTAATTGACTATGAAAGGAAGTGACAGAGCAACGTAAAACTAGTAGGATATACACATATGAGTTCTGTGAAATACATGTATTACAAATTGGCCCGTGAATTTTTTTCCACTTAAATCAAAAGGAGGCAACAAGCAAACTTTAAATACTTGTGCACCTTGCCTTCTATTATCATTCAGAAAACCATATAGAGATTGCCCAAATTCAAAATAAATTGGGACAGGCATGCAAGTTTTACCATATCCAGTTTCATGTAAGTGGCTGCGTCATTCAAGCCACCTGTTTTTAAACAAGACTTAAAAAGATAAATTTCCTTTCAAATTTACTATTGTAACATGTTAAAAAAGGAGATGAGGAAAAGAGCATAGTAACATAGCCAAGCACTTTCCATATTAACTCAAGTTCATGCTGATAGAAATCTTGGAAATAATCATTTCTATATGTAACTTTGTAGTGCTTTATCGCATCCACTGAACTATGTCCTGGACTTGGTCTATATATTAAATCATTTCAGCTTTTGGATTGTTGTCATAGAACCTATCTTTATAATACAGTTTACAAAAACTGAAAATTTTCAGACTTCGGCTCTCGCTAGCTCCGCTCTCGCTCCTCTGCACCGCAGGCCACTCCGGCCGCGGCGGCCACAAATCCCGGCCTTAATGGCCGCCGCCCCGCCCCGTCCCGCCTCGGCTGCTCCTCCACGCGGGCGCTCCCCCCACCCTGCGGTTCCTCGTCGTCGCGCGGTCCGTCCGGGGCCCCGCCCTCGCCATCATCTCAAGCTGCCACCGTCCCGGGCTCAGATCCAGCTTCGACGCCGCGAATCCTGCGGCGGGACGGAGATTGCCCGTCAGATCTGGGCGCGTCACCCATCAATGGGCTTGGGCGCCTTAAATCCATGGTGGTCACCCCATCCCCTACTGCCAACTCCTCCCCCTCGGGGGCGATCTTGGCTGGACGGAGGTCAGATCCCGGAAAGGGGGGCGTGCCGGATCTGGACCTGCGGTTCGTCAGCGCCCCTCCTCGGAGCGCCGCTCGGACCGCCATAGGGACTTCAATGCTCGCTCCGGCCGCGACGTCTTTTTAAGCAGGTTCAAAGGGAAGTGCTTCCGGTGTCTCAGCAAGCTTCATCGCCGCAAGGACTGCAGAGATCCTCTCCGCTGCATTCTTTGCAAGCGCCAGGGCCATTTCGCCTGGGAGTGCCCACAAAACCCGAAGAACGGGGGTCCAGGAGGGACTGCCCGCGAGAGACTGAAGCCGGCTCCGTCCAGGGCTCCGGTGCGCGACCGTCTCCGCTTCCCGTCGCCGGCCCGCCCCTCTCCGCCCCCTCCGGCCATGGACCGCTTGCTCCACTGCGACCCGGCGCGGCGGCCGCGGGTCAGCAACAAGGTGGTGGTTGCCTCGCCCGTCCTCAAGCGCGAGGAGTTCATCCTTCGCCAGCACGTCGTCACACTCTCTGCCGTCGATGGGATCCACGCGACAAACCCCATGACGGTGGGCAAGGCCATCGAGGAGCTGATAGGCACGCCGCCTTTCCAGCTCCGCATCACCTCCCACCAGCCGGAGGCGTTCCTGGTCCATTTCGACCTGCCGGCGCACCGCGACGACGCCGTGCGGAGGGGCTCCATCAAGGTGGACGGCTTCAAGTTCTTCATCCGCGCCTGGCATGAAGACGACCACGCTGCCATCATGAGCCCGCCGTTGCACGTCTGCATCATCGTTGAAGGCCTCCCGATGCAGTTCTGGTCCTTGGATGGGGCGGACGAGGCGTTCGGCGACTTCGGCCGCATCGACCGCCTTGACAGCCGGACCCTGGAGCGCGGCCACACCAAGACGTTCACCTGCTGGCTCTGGACTTGGAGCATTGCGCACATCCCCACCACGCGGGTGCTCTGGGTGCTCAAGAGGGGAGCGGGCCGCGTCGATGAGATCATTGGATACTCCCCGCCTGATCGCCGCGTCCCTCCTCCGTCGGGCGGCCGCCGCTACGACATGCTCATCCACGTGGATCGGATGGAGGACTGGACCCCGCTCTCGCCGCGTTCCTCGCACTCGTGCCAGAGCGGGATCCCTTCCTCCTCTAACGATGACGTTGGCCACCCCTTCCCGCGGACTGAGCCTGGTTCCTGGGCCGCCGGCGTCGAGGACGGCCAGGCCCCTGGGAGGAGGGCGGCCTCGCGGGCGCCGGCCTCCGGATGCAGGGACGGGCCTCCGGTCGTCGATCGCCGCGACACAGACCACGATGGCAACCAAGGTGGGCTGCGGCGCTCTTGGAAGGACGCCTTTTTGGGCAACTCTTGCCACGCCAAGGGCAAGGCCACTGACGTCGTCGAGGCCGCTCCCCAGCACCGCAACAAGGCCCCCTCCGACCGTCGGCACAATGACCAGGGCAAGCCGGCAAAGGAGGGCCCCGTCCTCAAGGCCACCCCCCGCTCCTACTCCGTCCGTGCGAGGCCGCTCGCCTGAGTGCGCCTGAGCCTGACCCGGTGGCCCAGTTCTTCTCCTTCCCAGGCGGTCGCGCCCTCTCCCCTCCACCTCGTACCGACGTCATGCAACTGGAGATCAAGAACGCCATGCTCGAGGCGCTCACTTCACCGCTGGCCTTTGAGGACGGCGGTCGCTCACCGCCCCATGCTTCGACTCGACGTGGGGCCGTTGACGGCTTCTCGGAAGACGACATTCTGCCATGCATCGCCGACCTCGACGCCCCTCTCAGCAGCCCATGCATCTCCACCCCGGCTCCTGCTGCTGTAGGCTTCCATGTCGCTGCCATCACCCAGAAGGTCGACTGCCTCCACCTCGACGCTGGACAGGGAAGCACTAGTCAGGTGGGCGGACCGCAGCAGCTATTCTGCCCCTCCATTGGCCATCCTCGACGCTCCGCCAGCTCCGCCTGCCCGTCCACGCTCATCAGCTCCCCCGAAAGTGCGGTCCTCTTCTGCTCCTTCTCGCTGAAGCGCGCGTCAGGCCGAGTCCGGCTGCACTGTGCCTGTGGCTCAGCGCGCGGCGCTGCGCCTCGTCCAAGAACTCGGCGGCCTCGGCCCAAAGGATCGGATGACTCCATCGGCGGTGGCTGCCCTGCTCAAGCGCTTCGAGGAGCCCCTGTCCCGCAGTGACATCAAGGCGATCGCAAAACTCACTGGCCTGGACAGTAAGGCACTGGAAATCGCGGCCGGGATGGCCGGCGCGGATGCTGAGGATGTAGCTTCATCATGTTAGTGTTAGCTAGTAGTCTTTATCGACGGCTGGTTTTAGACCAGTTCGAGTTAGGATTAGTCTTCATGTGTAGTCTTCAGTCAGCAGGATCAGTTTCTAGCCACCGCCGGGATTTTGGGCCTATTGGTGGCCGGCGGTGCCCCCTGGGTCGATGTAATGTGTGTTGTAACCCCTTTGTTTCAATGGATAATCGACGAAGCGAACTCCCCTGTCTCCATGATTGATACAAATTATAGGATTATGTCGTGGAATGAGAGGCCTTAACGCGCTGGCTAGACGATCTGCAGTTAGAGAGGTGGCGCAGGCAAACAAGATCTCAATCCTAAACCTACAAGAAACTAAAATAGAGGCTTGGACTTCTGAAATGGCTCGCGACGTTGGGGGAAATCTTATGCAGGGCTGCGTGGTGCTTCCGGCAGTGGGCACAAGAGGGGGCGCGTCAATATTCTGGGACAAGCAGATCGTCGACATCACGGATCAGATCGTCGCTAGTTTCTCCATCACTGCCAAGGTGAGGATCATTAGCACCGGTCACTCATTTTGGATGACTACGGTATATGGGCCGACGGATGACCAGCAGAAAGAAAATTTTCTGTCTGAGCTGGCTGCGGTTGCGCCGGCTACCTCAGAGCCATGGATGCTGAACGGCGACTTCAACATGATTTACCAAGCTAGGGACAAGAACAACTCCAACATCAACAGAAGAATGATGGGCCGTTTCCGCAGAGCAATTGACCTCGCCGGGGTAAAAGAGGTCAAATGCAAAAATAGGAGATTTACGTGGAGCAGCGAGAGGGAGGACCCAACTCTTTGTAGCATCGACAAGGTTTTCTGCAACCTGGCATGGGAGATATGCACCCAAACTTTGTGCTAATGGCGGCCTCCACTTCGTTCTCTGATCATTGCCCTCTGGTGCTGGCTAATGGAGTTAGGCCTGTCACCAGGGCAAGGTTCAGATTCGAAAACTTTTGGACAGTCTTTCCTCATTTCCAAGAGACGGTGCAGCATGCTTGGGAGAGGCCTGTCTGCCATGACTGCCCGTTCGTCAGATTGAAGAAGAAAATGGAAAGAGTTGTGGTGGATTTAAAGGTTTGGAGCAAAAGTTTGTTTGGGGGTGCGAAACTTCAATTTCACATCGCCAACGAGGTCATCATGAGGCTAGACGCAGCGCTGGAGGCCAGACCGCTGTCACCTGACGAGCTACACCTGAGGAAGCAGCTAAAACTAAAGGTTCTTGGGCTGGCAGCAATTGAAAGGGCTCGCAAGAAGCAGGCCTCCAGGATTTCTTGGCTCCGCGCGGGAGATGCAAACTCAAAGTTCTTTCATGCCCGCGTCCTCTCACATCATAGAAAAAACTACAACCACTCGATCAAGCACGGCGACGCCATTGTCACAGAGCCGCGGGAGAAAGCTAAGTTGGCCTTCGATCACTTCGCCCGCGGCCTTGGGGATACCTGGCATCGAAGCTGCACACTTAACTGGAACATGCTCCAGCTGCCAGCCGTCGACCTGCAAGGCATCGATCTTCCTTTCTGTGAGCAAGAAATCTGGGCGGCCATCAAGGCATCTCCAATGGAAAAAGCTCCTGGGCCGGATGGGTTCACTGGCAAGTTCTTCAGATCATGTTGGCACATTATCAAACTAGATATCATGGCGGTTTTCCAAAAGTTCTACAACCTAGCGGGTGGCAATTTTGTCAATCTAAACACTGCCTTCATTGCCTTGCTGCCAAAGAAGGATGGAGCAACAGAGTTGGGTCACTTTCGTCCGATCAGCCTCATTCATTCCATGGCTAAGTTGATTGCAAAAGTTCTATCCATGAGACTAGCGCCTCGGCTTCAAGACCTGATTTCCCCAGCATAAACGGCGTTTCAGAAAGGAAAATGCCTGCATGAAAGCTACCAATACATGCAGGGCTATGTCAGAGCGCTCCATCGGCAGAAAAAAGGGCCCTCCTGTTCAAGTTAGACATTGCAAAAGCTTTCGATTCTATCTCTTAGGCTTATCTCCTGGAGCTAATGCAAAAGTTGGGTTTTCCACCGAGATGGCGTGATTGGATCGCGCTAATCTTATCGTCGGCCTCCTCTTCGGTGTTGCTAAATGGGGATCCGGGCGATCGCTTCTGGCATATGCAAGGGTTAAGGCAGGGCGACCCCCTCTCCCCCCTGCTCTTCATCATCGCAATTGACCCGCTCCACCACCTGCTTGCTGTTGCATCTGACCTTGGGGTCCTGGCACCCCTGCCGGGCCGCGGCCAAAGCTTGCATGTCAGCTTATATGCTGACGACGTAGTTATCTTCGCCAATCCATCTGTGTAGGAGGTGGGCAAGCTGCTTGAGCTGTTGGATAGTTTCGGAGAAGCCACCGGTCTGAAGCTGAACCAAAGAAAATCTTCAGTTGTCGCAATCTGCTGTGAGGAGCTGAACGTGCCGGATCTACTACAGGGCTTCGGTGGTCAAATTGTCAGTTTCCCAATAACTTACCTGGGCCTCCCAATTTCACCAACTCGCCTTAGAATGGTACATTTTCAGTTCCTGATCGATAGGTTGAAAGCACAGTTGGCTGGCTGGAAGGGCAAGCTCCTTAATATTGCTGGGAGAAGAGTTCTCGTCAGATGCGTCCTCTCTGCTCTCCCAACTTTTGCGATGACTGCACTGAAGATACCGAAGAAGATACTGAAGGAAATGGACAAATCGCGAAGACGATTCCTTTGGGCACAAGACGACGAGCTCTCTGGTGGAAAGTGCAAAGTATCCTGGGACAAGGTTTGCTGCCCTCTAGATCGTGGATGCCTTGGTCTCCTGGATCTGCTCAAATTCAACCATGCGCTGAGAATGCGCTGGCAATGGCTTGCATGGGAAAGGCCTCAGAAGCCTTGGGTTGCTGTGTCCCCGGGTCCTGATGATCAGGAAAGGGCTCTGTTTGCCAACGCGACATCTATCCGTGTTGGCAATGGAAAAAAGCACCAACTTCTGGAAGGATACCTGGATCGGAAATGAGCCACTGTCTACAACTTTCCCTGCTCTGTTCAGTCACGCGAGGCGCAAGAACAGATCGGTTGGGGAGGCGCTGGCAAATGATCAGTGGATTTCAGATTTACAACATGGAGATACAGCAGCAATAGCCCCTCAGTTTCTGTAGATGTGGCGACTCTTTGACGCAGCGCCAATTGCCATGGCTCCTGATCAAGAAGACGAAATCACATGGAAGCTCAATCGCGAAGGAACATACACTGCCAAAACAGCTTATCAGATGCAATGCCAGCAAGCCCCCAACCCGGCCTACAGCAGCTTCATCTGGAAGGTCTGGGCTCCCAACAAGCTCAAAATGTTCATGTGGCTCTTGATAAAAGATCGACTGTGGTGCAACGACAGACTGCAAAGAAGAGGTTGGCCCAATGGCTATTTTTGCCCTTTGTGCACCAGGAACTTGGAAACATCTACACACCTCATCTGGAGCTGCAGTTTCTCGCACCTGGTTTGGGGGAAATGTTCCACTTGGTCAGGCTGCTCTTCGCTGGCACCAGTCACGACGTCTTGGCTCAGCTCGGCACAGACTTGCCAACTCCTCATCAACAAGACTGCTACCGCTTGCAGGCGCGGAATCAGATCGCTGATCATCATGATCGCCTGGGAATTGTGGAGGGAAAGGAACCACTGCGTTTTCCGGGCAAAAACACCGCGGGTGGATGATGTTCTCACGGCAATCAGGAGCAATATCGAGCAATGGAGACTGGCCGGAGCCAAATGCTTAGAGTCTCCCTTCGGGGACACCATTAGCGAAAATTAGACTCAAGAGAGGGGAGGGCAACTGTATTTTTCTATTTTTCATCCACCTGATTGCTTGATCTTATGTTTCCACTGCTTTCTGCTAAATCAATGAAGCCGGCAATATGTCGGGTCTTTCAAAAAAAATACAATGTACAATGTTTCTAATTGTAAAAAATCCACATGTGTGTTAAGGATTCCCAAAAATGGAACCTAACAATATCACAAATACTTATTTCCATCTCTGCAAAAGAAACTCTCGAAAATATATATCTCTGAATCAATGAGCATAGTCCTATATAAGAATTTACAAAAATCTCTTTCAAAGAAATGGTAATGTCTAATTTACAACAGTGTGCTGGAGTTTTAAATACAACCAGTTGGGGCAATTTATTGGACAAGTTGCACATGTTCATAGAGATGAACGCAAGGAAGCATTGAAGTCCCACGGAGGAAGATGGCCGTGCAACTGCTCGAGCGATGAATAATTTAGGACTGAGTTGTGACAATCATTTACAGCTTCCACCTCAACAGAAACAATAAGTTAATTACATACATACCTTGAGCCAAGTAGAACAATCACGGGAAGCATCACGTGTCCAGATTTAGGGAACGGCAAGTGGCTTTGCCAGTCACTCTCACATCCTCGGGACGGTGATCGGCAAGAAGTGGATGCAAGTGACCCCGCAGGTGATGCCATCCTGCAGAGTTCTCAACACAGCAACACGCAATAAATTCAGCAACATGCATATCAGTTGTCCGTCGTGATTGACCCCAAGAATCAACCGAAGAGGAGGTGGAGCGGGAGGTCTGCATCCATGTAGTGCAGCGGCGCTCGGACTGGCACGTGTGCCCGTGGCGCAGCGGGGAGCAGGCAGGCGAGGCCTCGGTTGGCGCAGCGGCACTCGGACCATTGCTTGCATGCCAGCGTGGGTGGCGGCAATGCAGGGATCCATGAGGATACCGGCCGTTAGCGGAGGAGCCGAGCCGGCGGCCGACAGTGGCGGAGGAACGGGGGCGACGGGGCACCGGCGGCGGCCGGGCGCGTGGGTCGCATCAGGGCGAAGCAGATCGGCATGCAGCAGCAGACAGGGAAGGCGAGAACTGGGACGCGTGGTTAAATTTTGGTTAGCGCTAATTTTATGATGAGATTAGGTGAGAGGTTAGCGCTAATTGGGATAGAATCACGTGGTTGCCAAATGAATCTTTCGTCCCTTGGATGGCAGGCACAGTTTCCGTCCGCTCCTCAAAGTTGCCAAACGTACTTTTGCTGAGATTTGGTTGTTATTTTAACGGTTAGATCCAAATGAATGAGGTGATCGTGAGGCTCTAATTGTTCTGGTTAGTTGCATGTACGTTAACCGGAGTGCACTTAGGAAAGATAATGTTTACTTGTTTAATAGTAGTATAGAAGTATAGACTTGGATGGCAGGCAGAGTTTTCGTCCGCTCCTCAAAATTGTCAAACGTACTTTTGCTGAGATTTGGTTGTTATTTTAACGGTTAGATCCAAATGAATGAGGCGATCGTGAGGCTCTAATTGTTCTGGTTAGTTGCGTGTACGTTAACCGGGATGCACTTAGGAAAGATAATGTTTACTTGTTTAATAGTAGTATAGATTAACGGTTAGATCCAAATGAATGAGGCGATCGTGAGGCTTTAATTGTTCTGGTTAGTTGCGTGTACATTAATCGGAGTGCACTTAAGAAAGATAATGTTTGCTTGTTTAATAGTAGTATAGATGTTTGAGTAGTTGTATTAGTTCTTTAGGGATTTTGATGAACTCTATTATGAATAGGACTGAATTCCTATAAGAGATCAAATATCTTTTGTTTATGTTCAAGTTAATAGCCATTATGAATTTTGTGAGGAGCGCTCATGCAATATTATCCATTGAGTGGCCATGGAGCATATTACTATTGGTGTAGAGGTTAGGATATTGAGGGAAATATAATTATTAAATGGCCTCATGATTAGAACTTTTTGCAAAAAACCGAGAAAAGACAAAGAAAGATGAAGTGGGACCTAAGAATGGTTGAGCTGATTGCAAAATGAAGTCTTCAAGGTGAGACATGGTTGGAGGCTAGGGATCAACGGGGTTATGCTGCACATGAAGATGTTCATTTTCCCTTCCTGTCCTGGTTTCTTATGAAAATTTTCATGTGTTATCTTGCTCTAAACAATGATGTAATAGTGCTATGTTAGAACCTTGTACTTTCTTAACCATCTCCTGGAGATCTGGTGTGTAGATTCCTAGGATGCTGGAGTTGGAGTCTATTAGATTTTGTGGGTTGTCGGTAGGAAAGTACATGGATGGATCTATGGGCATATGAACCCACTTTCAGAAAGGTCATTTCTAAATGCCAAAAAATTGTGAAAAAAGTTTCATGCATACATCTTCAAATTATATGTGCGTGCAAAATGTTTCGCCAAAAAACAACTTTTTTTGACCTGTGCAAAAAAGACAAAAAAATATATTGTGGAACGCTATTTAGAAGCACTGAAATTTATCTTTTTTCACGGAGGCAAAATAAAAAGAGATTTTTTTCACAAAACTTTATGCCGCACACACATGTTGAGAAGATGCATGCGTGAAATTTAGTTTCAATTTTTTTACATTTTAAAACACGTTTAAAATACATTTTTGAAAAGCGGGTTCATATGCCCATGGGTTCAAGACGTCCCCACTCATTATCGGTAGCTATATCTGATATGGCCCCTTGTGGTCTATTGGGGTTGACGGGTGTAGCCCATTTTGCTCCTTTAGGTCATGCATTGTCGTCCTTTTGCCTTTTATTGTTTGTTCTAACTAATAGCTGTAAAAGACAATGTGGTTTCTGTTAGTAGAAATCGGAGAGGGGTTCTCTTTATAAGAAAACGTGTTCAAAAATAGTAATGGAAGTAGGTTTAGAAAAAGAAAAGACGCTACACTTTCACCCTCCAAAAAATATGGGAAAATTTTATTTGCCACTGTAGCTTTTGCCAATTTTTTTATACCATTTTAGATTTTGACATTTCACTTTTGTCGCTATTAGCTTTTGACAGTTATCACAATTGCCATTCCGTGACAAAAGCAAAAATTTCAGAGTGGCAATTGTGATACATTGTCAAATGCTAAGAGTGATATATTTTTTTTGCCACGGAATGACAATTGTGATAATTGTCAAAAACTAAGGGTGAGAAAAATGAAATGTCAAAATCTAGAGTGGCATAAGAAAAACTAGCAAAATCTAGAGTGGCAAAAACAACATTTTCCTTTTTTTAAATAAGATAAAATTGCCTTGGGCCTGTGATCTCGATTCCCGAGGGCACCGTACGTTTTTAAATTTCAAATTTCAAATGTCGTTCGGTAGGCCAGGTGGGGCACTTCACAAGTGCAAAGGGCCAAGTGCGGTGGACTCGAATCACATTCCCACTCCCCATTCCTCCTCCGGTCCTCCCCTACCCCAAAACCCAATCACCGCTCCCCGAAGCCCCTCCCTCCGGTCCGACCAAACCCCTCGCCGCCATGCGCCTCTTCGCCGGCGTCCGCTTCGCCCTCCTCGGCTTCGATCCCGTCTCCGACGCGCAGGTTCCGCCACCTCCCTCACCGATTCGTTTCGATTCCGTCTCGGTTCGATCGATTTGGCTTGGCCCCGTCTCCTTCTCGTCACGCGCTCTTGGATGCTGGCTCCGCAGTACCGGTCGGAGATGGTACGGCACGGCGGCGCCGACGCGGGGGGCGCGCAGGAGGGATGCACCCACCTAGTCGTCAGCGGACTCGTCTACGTGAGTTGTGCTGGACATGGAATTCGAATCCCTTCCTCCGTGCTTCACTGCTTCGTGTTTAAACCAAGCCCGATTCGAAATGCAGGATGACCCGGTGTGTGTGGCGGCGCGGGAGCACGGGACGAAGGTCGTGACTGGGCTGTGGGTGGACGACTGCTTTGATCTCGGAGCCATGGCTGACGCCGATCATGTCGGTTCTCGTTTTCCAGTTTCTGTCTTATTTTCAGCAACCTTAGCGAGTCGTGCTTTTCCCACTCTGTACAAGGACTCCTCTGCTGATTAGCTTGGCGAGTTTTTCGATCTCGCAGGTACTGTACAGGCCAGTGAGAGATTTGGAAGGCATACCGGGTGCTGAATCGCTCTGCATTTGCTTGACGGGCTACCAAAGACAGAACGGGCGTGAAGCCATAGTGGTAATGCTCACTATCAGTTCAGTTATCACTTATCAGGCTTCCTAGTGTAGAGGTCCAAGACTGACTGTTGCTAGATGCAGCCATACGATGCACTACACAGTGAATATGAACAAGGCTTGTTCTGATTGGGTCATTTGCTGTGACTGTTTTTGGTTGACAGGACTGGTATTACTTTTAGGTGTGCTGAAGTTTTTCCCCCTTGCTTGGAGAGCTTGTGGCTATGATTTCACCACTTATCCACTTCTTTCGCTGTGTGATTAGTTGAACTGCTAAATCATACCAACACAAAGCATGTTCCAAGTTAATGTTTCTGCTAGTGGCATAGACTCAGTCAGTAAGATATGCAAGTTGATCCACATGCAGCAGTTGTGTAATACATTTTGAATCCTTTGATGTACAAAGATAGTTCATCTTTACCTCGCAATCAATCTGAAGACTTCATTTTATTTTTTCCTCGATTTCTCATCACAAATCTCTTCACTACTCATTCACTGTCAAATGTAGAAAATGGTTAATATGATGGGAGCGCGGTTCTCCAAGCCTTTGACAGCAAAAAGGGTCACCCATCTCATCTGCTACCAATTCGAAGGCATGTTCTTTCCTTAATAGTGTTGCATACAAGTACTTAATAGTTTACATTGCACTGACTGAACTTGTGGTATCATTAGTATTCATCTTTTTGTTAACGTTGCATTAGCATGCATTCCATTTTGATAACTTTTTTATTTGATCTTGTTGTTTCTGTTACAGAATTTTGAATTGCTGTATAAGTTGGAATATTAGCAGCTATCTCCATTTCTGTATATAGGGGTCAACGTAGTGATTTTTCTGAGATATTGATAGTTAAATGCACACAGTTCAGGATTTTGATTTCCCCTTATCTTTAGTTTGGGTTAGTCTTGTGCCTGTCTCAGATATGAGTTCAATAATGCATATCATATCATATCATATCATGCCTCTGACCAGTCTCTTGAAAATTAGGATCCTTTTTTTTCTGCTCGTGCATTCAGTTTGTTCCACTACCCTTTCACACCTTCAATGTCATTCGCTACTTTTTCCCAAACTGTGCCAGGTGAGAAGTACGAGCTTGCTAAAATGGTGAAGATTAATATTATTAATCACCAGTGGTTGGAAGATTGGTATGTATTTAATCATTGTACCTAAAAGGCTATTGCATCTTCTCATTATTGTATTTGCTGAAATGCTGTATATGTTTTTGCTACAGCTTAAAGGCATGGGACATTCTTCCTGTTGATAATTATACTGCCAGAAGGTACAATTATCTATCACCTTGCATTTGATATTACCTTTTAGCTTTTGGGTGTATAATTCTAATCGGTCAACCTCACTACCCTTTTCTTGAGCGAGTCAACCCCAGTATCATGTTCACGATGCCTGGTTGATTGTTTGTTCATTACAGTTTATGTAAATACATAATAATCTGGTTGGTTGATTGCTCATTACAGTTTATGTAAATATGTAATATGTAATGCATCAAATCTCATTTTGTGTATTCATATATTCAGTGGTTGGGAATTGGAGATAATGGAGGCAGAAGCTAAAGATTCTGAAGATGAATCACAAAGTGCTGATAGAGGCTCGTCAGATAGCAGAGGCATTGCCAGAAGCATCCTTGCTACAGAGATTGCAACGCCCATTCATGGTCCTTCTGTCTTCTCTGGCAATGCAGAGGTTCCTGCAGGAACACACGTGGGTGCTTCGCAACAGATCAGGGAAGTGAAAGATGCAAGTGAATGGTCAGTTGATGTCATGGCTGACACACTGAGCACTCCAAACACAAATGTTGTGACAATTTCTGCTGATCCTGATGCCCATGCACATGCATCACAAGCTGATAGAGTTGAAGTTGTAGCTGCAGACTCAGAACATGACAAGTTGGTTTCTCATAAAACCTTTGAAGCAGGCCCTGAGGAGATCCCAATTACTGCAGTCCCTGGTGAATATGGAGTATTTTCTCAGAAAGTATCAACTTCGCAACAGATTAAGGAAGTGGAAGATGCAAGTGAAAGGTCACTTGACGTCATGGCTGACATACTGAGCACTCCTAACACAAATTCTGTGACAATTTCTGCTGATCCTGATGCCCATGCACCCATCCACAGTCCTACTGTCTTCACTGGCAATGCAGATGCAGTGGCTCCTGCAGGACGATGCTTGGAGACTTCACAGCAGATTAGGGAAGTTGAAGATGTAAGTAAAAGGCCACTTGATGACAGAGCTGACAGACTAAGTACTCCAAACACAAATGTTGTGACAATTTCTGCTGATCCTGATGCCCATGCACATGCATCACAAGCTGATAGAGTTGAAGTTGTAGCTGCAGACTCAGAACATGACAAGTTGGTTTCTCGTGCAACCTTCCAAGCAGGCCCTAAGGAGATCCCAATTACTGCAGTCCCTGGTGAATATGGAGTATTTCCCCAGAAAGTATCAACTTCTAGTGTGAGAAATCCTGCTGCCAAGAGGTCACAGAGTCCTGAGGATGAAACGGCTGTTGTATCTGTACATAGTAGCTGTGACTTTGCTGCTTCCAAGTCCAAGCATGGTAAAGTTCTTTCCAATGGCAGTGTCGAAGCAGATCTTGAAAAGACCTGTAGCCTGAGTGCTGCTGAAAGCACAACATTCGTGCCTGAAGAAATCTTGAGCAGAGCAAGGAACGCAGTTGCTAAGAGCCCACTCAGTTCCAACAGTGAGATGAATGATGCGATAGTAGTTTGCAAGACGAAGCCTGCTAATATGAATATGGAGGAAAACCCTACAACCGGCGCATGCCCAACTGCTGGTAAAACCAAAAGAGTATCTTTCGATTTGAGTTTTCGTGAGGCGGTGAACACAGAAAGTTCCACTTCAAAGGTTTCAAGCAGTGCAAGTGCAGACAACCCTGAAACATGTAGCCCTATTCCTCTTAGTGTCCTGAAGCCCCGGCGCAAGGTAGTTGCCAAGAGGAGGGGAGCATCTTCTTTCCAGAAAGGGAGATCTGGCAGTGAGGCTTGCAGAACAGTTAGTATCTCATTTGAAGCATCAAAGTTGCCTGCAGAGAGTTCCACAAATGCTGGCATGGTGACAGTGTACAAGGGTCTCGATAATGCTGATGAAGCCTGGGAAGATAGGCAAGAAGATTTGCAAAGCTCTAAACCTAGAAGCAGGAAGAGACAGAAAACTGACCATAACAAGGAAAACATACCAGCCAATACTCGTCTTGCTCCTAAATCAAAACGTGGGAAAAAGCGTGTGAGTTCTGAATGTGTCAAAATAGCAGTAGAGAACAACGAATCTGTGATTGATGACCGCAGTATGACAGGGGGGAATGATGATGGATCCTCGGCCGTGTGGGAACCAGAACCTACATGGTTTATTTTAAGTGGGCATCGCCTATTGAGGAAGCAGTGCAGGTCGATACTTCTGCGCCTGAAGGGAAGAGTTTGCAGTCATTCACACCATTGGTTTTTCCAAGCGACACATTTTATCACCCCTGAGCTCCGCAGAACTGAAAAATTCTTTGCAGCTGCTGCAGCGGGGAGGTAAAATCCTTCGTTCACTCCAGTAGTAGACTAGTAGTAATATTTACCATCCAGAATTATTTAGCATTGTTGTTTCCACATACACATGGAACAGAACTGAATGAATGTTTGTTGGTTTTCGGAAAATAAAAAACAGGTGGATACTGAAGCCTGAGTACCTGTTTGCTTGCGATGAGGCTGGCAAGCTAGTGGACGCAGAATCATTTGAGTGGCACGGTGATGGCCTTAACGACAACCAGACGATAAGCCTGAACGCTCCGAGGAAATGGCGGCACCTGAAGCAGCGCACCGGCCATGGCGCCTTGCACGGGATGCGGATCATCATATATGGAGAGTGCATTTCCCCATCACGGGTATGTAATGAGAACATTTGATACTACCATTTCTCCGCGTGTTTTTGTAACCACTGTTGATCTGTAAGCCGGCGTGCTCCCCCTGTCTTAACAAACATGCAGGACACCCTGAGGCGCGCGGTGCGAGCCGGCGACGGCACGGTCCTGGCCACCGCCCCGCCGTACACGCGGTTCCTGAAGCTGGGCGCGATCAGCTTCGCGGTGGTGGCCGCGGGCACGCCGAGCAGCAACGCGTGGGTGCAGGAGTTCAAGAGCCACGGCATCCCGTGCGTGAGCCCGAGCTATCTGGTGGACTACGTGTGCAAGCCGGGCCACCTGGAGCAGCACAAGCACGTCCTCTTCGGCATGGAGGACCTGGCCAACGAGTCCCTGCGGAAGCTGCTGTCGTCGGCCCAGGAGCAGGAGGGAGGCGACGCTGAGCAGAGCTGCGGCTCCGGCGCGATGGTGGTGGTGCACGAGTCAGAAGGCCCGATCTCGTACGTGGCCGCCGGAGACGCGGCGGAGATGGCCTCAGCCTCCTGACTGGTCACGGTACTTGGGGGTGCGACTGATAATTATGCGACTGTTTGTTTTAACGGGATAATTATGCGACTGATAATCCGCAAAAATAAACAAATTATGCGACTGATGTAGCGTCAAATGGTAGACACCTTGGGTACTGTCAGAGTGAAGCCGAATGGCGAGGAGGTTTTGTGAGAGCTATTTGACCGTTTCGTGTTAGGAATGTTTTGGAATTTATATTTACGGCTACGCTAAATATCAGTCGATTGATATTTGGCGAAGTCTCGGTCGATGACAATATCAGTCGACTGATATTTGGCGAAGTCTCGGTCGATGACAATCCGTGTGGACGTGTAAGTTGGCTCGAATCAGCTCTTTTCTTTGTCGCTGCATGGGCCGGTGGAGATGAGAGAGCGTTTCTTTTATTTTTCTTCTGGGCCTTGTTCCCTTTGCTGTGCAGCCCAACTTCCCCGAGTGTGTTTTTTTAGTTATTTTTGTCAGCCTACAAGAAAAGTACTTCGTCTTGTTTCTTTTTCTCGCCCTACACAAGTGAGTTTTGCCTGTAGGAGAGGAAGTCACGGTGGCTTCTCTTTTTCCCAAAAGAAATTTTCATTTTCATTTTTCTTTTGTTCTTTACCTTTTTCTTCTTTTTATTGTTTTACTTTTCGTTTACTTTTTATAAGTCTTTAACTTTTTTAATTTATTTTTACTTATTATTTGCTTATCCCGTATCATTTTTTTGTTTTGTTTATTTAATTTAATTTTTCCTTTTGTCCTTGCTTATTAATGTTGTGTTTTATTCTATTTGATTTTAGCATATTTTCCAAATTTCTAGCAGCCCTATTTTAGCAACGAAATTTCCTACCAATTTTTTGTTAATCATTTTCAGTTGCACATCCATCAGATGCTTTGTAAGTATATGTTGGTTGCGATAGTTTCAATTTTATTACCTGGATTGCTAAAATTTAGTCGATTGAGTTTAACCGAAGTCCCGGTACACATATATGGCCGTTAGATCACTGTTTTCGTAAGATTCATGCAGCTCTGCTTGTCTAGTGTTACCCCGACTTGTTTAGTGCCCGCTTCTTCTTTCTTTACTTTTCTCGTGTTCAGTATTGATGCGCGATGTGCTGGTTGTGAGAGGCGTTTTTCATTGTTTTTGTTGGACTTTTCAATTGCCATGTACACACCATATCTACCGCGGAGTACTTGTCTCAGGGGAGGGGGTCTTCATCCCTCGGGGTTCTTCAGTTGCATTTTTTTCTTCTATTTTCCCCTCTTTTATGCCAGATCTTTATTTGTGGATTTATTTATGTATGCATTTTGATTTTTTATGCTTGCATAAGGTAGGAAATGCTTTTTCTTCGATGACTAGGGATTTTCGAACCATGTAGACATAAATGTTAGTGGGTATGTTGGTTGTTAGCGGGTTTTTAAACCATGACTTTTGTTTTGTATAGGACCAACATTTTCATTTTTTTTCTTGTTTATGCGTAAAAGAATATTAGCATATATTTTTTTCTTGCACCGGCCGCAAGTGCATGTCTTCTAACCCGACCGCAACTGAACTTTTTTGTTATGTCAAAGGGGGCGCCGGGAGAGGGGCGGACAAGTTGCAAGCCCGACAACAGCCCCGCAACTGCATGTCCCCGACATGGTTGCAACTCGACTTTTGTTTTGTTAGAGGGGACGCCGGGAGAGGGGGCGGGCCAGTTGCAATCCCGACAACAGCCCCGCAACTGCATGTTCCCCCAACATGGTTGCAACTCGACTTTTGTTTTGTCGGAGGGGGCGGGCCAGTTGTAAGCCCGACAACAGCACCGGAACTGCAAGTGCCGCACCCCGACCGCAACTGCATGTCCCTCAACATGGTTGCAACTCTACTTTTGTTTTGTCAGAGGGGTCGCCGGGAGAGGGGGCGGACCAGTTGCAAGCTCGACAACAACCCCGTAACTGCATGTCCCCCAACATGGTTGCAACTCGATTTTTGTTTTGTCGGAGGGGGCGTCGGGGGAGGGGCCGGCCACTTGCAAGCCCGACAACACCCCCGCAACTGCAAGTGCTGCACCCGACCGCAACTGCATGTCCCCCAACATGGTTGCAACTCGACTTTTGTTTTGTCGGAGGGGGTGCCGGGAGAGGGGGTGGGCCAGTTGCAAGCCCGACAACAGCCCCGCAACTGTAAGTGCCGCATTCGACCGCAACTGCATGTCTTTTAACCCGACTACAACTGGACTTTTTTGTGCTGTCAGAGGGGATGCCATGAGAGGGGGCATGTCAGTTGCAAACTCGACAACAGCCCCGCAACTGCAAGCGCCGCACCCGACCGTAACTGCATGTCCCCCAACATGGTTGCAACTAGACCTTTGTTTTGTTGGAGGGGGCGGCGGGAGAGGGAGTGGGCCAGTTGCATGTCCGACACTAGAAATACAACTGCAAGTGTCACACCTAGGCCTACAATTGCAAATGTCATCTCGGACTACACCTGCATGTTGCCCTGATGCCTGCTGATTAAGACTTATTTAAATCTCAACCGACTGGACCGTATCCACACCCCATTATCTACTTTGTTTTTCTTATTTAATATATTTTTATTTTTATTTTTCTGTTTCTCTAGAAAGAGGTGTTTTGATTTTTTTAAACGTGACACACCAATCTAGTTGCACCTCTGCATCGCATGTGTAACTGAATATGATTGGCTCTCTTATTTTGTTAGTAGTACCATTGTCAATTTGTTGATGATAGCAAAATTACAAATAGATGAGACCCAATCTAAGAAAAAATGCAAGGTAAAACCATCATTAAATAATGCTAAACATTTTTCTAATTTCATGATGAATATTTTTAAACAATATTATACATTTTCTAATGGCACTCTAATTTTTTTTAAATACATGATTAATATTTGTGAAAATGCATGAACATATTTCTTAAAACAATATCATGACTAATGCTTACATTTTCTAGAAGCAAAAATAGTATAAATAAGAATGAAAGGAGAAAAATGAAAAGTAAAACTGGACAAAATTGATAGTAACTGCATGTTAAATTTTTTTGCATGAACAACAAGCTAATACATCCGGCCGGTGCACCACACGTAGTAATGGAGCAGCAGCACGGAACAAAAATACAGCCCAATCTCTGGCCCAACTCAGCTCAAAAACACACAAAGCAAAGACAAACAGGGCAGCCCAAAAAGCAACCAGAGGTGACATGGTATGGGCTGGACAATAAAGCAGAAAGAAAAACAGGTGACGTCAGTCGACTGAGACTTCGCGAAGTCTCGATCGACTGAGACCTAAACAAACCCTTATATTTAATGTCACACATCATTGCTACTCAGTGGTCGCACTGTCATACTGGCCGCCTAAGCTTAAGGAAGCAGTTTTCTGTACGCAAAGCAGATGCGTACTTTCTCCGTCCAAAAATATTTGTCCTGAAAATGAATAAAATGGTTGTATTTAGAGAGAAGTGCATATTACACCCCTCAACTCTAGCCCTAATTTAATATACATCCCCCAACTCCAATACCGTCTACTTTACAACCCTCAACTCTCAAAACCGGCCAGAACTCAACCCTCGCCTACCCGTTGACCGGTTTTGACCCAGTTGATTTTTTACCTATTGACTTGCTGAACAGTAACTAAAAAAATTCAGATTTTTTTTGTTTTTTCAATGGTGAACAGTAAATTGAAAAAAAGTTGGAAATAAAAGTCAACAAACAGTTGCGATTTTTTAACGGGTGATTAGTAAATTCAAGAAAATACTAAATTTTTGAAAAAAATCTGAATTATTTTTGCATGGACGATTTTCAGTGCGTGGTGTCCGCGCCAATTTTCAACTTGTTTGGACACTTGAGTTTATTTTTATTTAAAACTTTTCTGAATTTACTGTTCACCCGGTTAAAAGAATGATTTTTTTAAAAAAAATTATTCCTTTTGAATTTACTGTTCACCTAGTCAACTGGGTCAAAACCGGTCAACAGGGAGGGGAGGGTTGAATTCCAGCTGGTTTTGAGAGTTGGGGGGGGGGGGTTGTAAACTAGACGGTATTGAAGTTGGGGGGTGTATATTAGACTAGGGCTAGAATTGAGGGGTGTAATATGCATTTCTCTCTTGTATTTATAATTAAAATAAGTCTACATATATTCATTTTTAGGGCAAGTATTTTCCGATGGATGGAGTACTAGTTAGAGAATGACAGTACTATCATTTTTCTTCTAAAGTTAAGTTGTCAAGTGGTGCCAACTGTTACCTAGCGGTACTACTACGACCGGGTCTCGGCCTATCGGGACAGGACCATCCTCCTCCTCATTGGAAAAGGCATTTGGCCAGCGGTGAGTGCAACTTTACACGGCGCAGTGACTGACACGCCAGAAGGTGGACGCGACCACTCAACGTATCACTCATTTTGCTACCAGAAGGGAACAGACACCGCACGCACACTATTCTCTGAAAACAACCAGGGGCAAAATGATTCACAGCAGCTCGTGGATTTGATACCGTGAGTAGTGTAACAGACATAGCAGCTAGGTCGGCAAGACAAGAGGCCATCTGAATGAGTGAGGCAGACACAAGTGGTTGCATTGCATGGCTAAACGAGTGACACTCACTCACTCCCCTACCGATCGATCGAGTAGAAGCTAAGTAAGCTTTGGGAAAAGCCCCGACAATCAACAAGACCGGCGTTTGCTTGCTTTGGCACCAAGGCATTGGAGTAGCTCCCTGCCCTGTCGCATCGAGATGAATCTTCACCCTTTTCTGCAGAGTCTCGTAACAGTCATGCATCCTATGCCATTATAAAAAAGGTTAAATTACCTAATCTAATCCAGTAGCAGTGCTTTTCAAGGCTGTAAGGCTGCGCAAAGAGCCAAAGACGGGTTCTCAAAAAAAAAGAGCCAAAGATGGGGAGGGCCTTCGCGCAAAAATGGAGGCACAGAGAAAGTAAAAAAGTAAAGTAAAATTAAATAAAAAAGAAAAAGGCAGCCAAAAGGGGGTGGGGACAAAGGAAGCAATCGGCGGCCTCCTCCCCCTCTGGCGGGCCGGGTCGATTCCCGTGTGTGAAAAAGAAAGAAAAAAAACTAGTACTAGCGGAGGGAAGGGGCAAAAAGGAAAGCAACCGTCGTCTACGATAACCCCCCGAAACGGCCAGCCAGTCCAGATCGTGGTGAAGGGAGAGGTGGAGTGGAGGTGGTGCCGTGCTGCCGTTCCGTTCCGTTCCGTCCCGCGGTGGCCGCCAGTCCAGTTCACTGCCGCTGCTCCCGCGAGCCGCGAAACCACCTCGCTCCTCTCGTGGCCTCCGATTCTGCCTCGCAACACAGGCGAACTCCCCAGCGCAGCCATGGCGGCCGCCGAGGCCAGACCCTGCTCCGTGCCGGCGGGCGCCGCGGGCCACCTGGCCCCTTCGGCGGCGAGCGTCTGCCTGTAGGCCCGGTAAATCCCCCGCCATTATTTACCCCCTTCCCTGTCCCTGTCGCCTGAGCATTACATATTTACGTACGGACACAGTACAGGCCGGCAGGTCGCCGCTAGTTAATTTCCTCCCGTCAGCGGCGCGATCTCGCATTCTCGCTTAACGAGGCCTCTCCCCGGGTAGTTGAGCCAAATCGCCATGTGATCCGGGCGCGGCGTGGGTATCTCCGTCGGTGGGGCGATAGAATATGTCTGCAGGAGCGTCCTAGGGAAGCAGGCAGCAGGGCAGGGCGGTCAACATCGGCGCGAGTAGCTGCTGCTGCTGCCAGTCGGTGCTAGATTTGGCCCGATCATTAGTGCGGTTTCACTGTGCCAGGCGACGCCCTAACCACCACCGCCCGTCCGAATCACCCGCGGCCGGGGGATTAGGAATGCTTGCGCTCTCCTCCACCTACTGGGCCAACTACTCAACGCTCCTGCCCGGCTGCCCCCCGCCACAACTCGCAGGAGCAGGACAGGTTCCTTGATGGGTTCCCCCTCTGCTGCTTCCAATTATTCCGCATTCATGTGCTCCGCCCCATTTGTTTTCTCTTGCCTAGCGTGATAGATAATTAATGGTGTTATGGACTTATGGTTGCAGATGGTGTAGGGAAGGGGAGACAGAGAGTGAGTAGTGAGATGGGGGCGATTGGGGGCGACGAGATGGCGCAGTGGGATAATGCGGACGGAGGCGAGGTGGCCAATGGCGCCGCCGGGAAGCTGGAGAAGATACTGGTTTCGGTGAGGCTCAGGCCGCTCAGCGACAAGGAGGTTGCGCGCGGGGATCCGTCCGAGTGGGAGTGCATCAGCGACACCACCGTCATCGCCCGGAGCGCCTTCCCCGACCGGCCAACGGCTCCGACTGCCTACTCCTTTGGTTGGTGCATCGTCCCCCCTGATCTTTTCGCTCACATCAAAGCTGTGCTGTGCATGTTTTTCTTTGTCTTTAGTTCATTACTTCTGCTGTTTCTGTTATCATAGGCCCCATAATTATTATTATACTGTATCTCACTAGCGTTTTAGAAGCTGTACATTTGTATATTGGTTTAAACTGATTAGAATGTCGAATACATGTCTGGACTCTGGAGTACCAATTACAGATGATAGGTAAATTTTTACTGTATAGTATGGATATATTTTTGTTACTGGCAACCGAAACTCCTCGATTAACCTCATTACTGCTCATGTTCTGACAGGAGCAACTTGGAGAATGGTTCTTTAGGTTAATGGGAGCTACTTATCATTAAAAAAACTCACCTGGAACTGAAATGTTCAGATTCTGTACAAATCAAACCTATTAATTTTAGTTTGTGATGAGTTTCATCATATAATCACCGGGACTTTAGCTCGTTTCTTCCACAATAGGGCTCTGCACAAACTTTACTCACTTTCAGATGTGATATTATGTGTATCTCCTTTGAGACTTTAACCAAAACTCTATCCAATTACAGACAGGGTATTCCGTTCTGACTGCGATACCAAAGAAGTGTACGAGCAAGGGGCCAAGGAGGTTGCCCTCTCTGTAGTTAGTGGCATCAACTGTTAAGTGCAGACATTCTGGCTATTTTTCTCCTATCTGCTTTAATCAAAGCGACGGTCTCACTGAATAATTTGCTTTTGTCTGCAACAGCTAGTATCTTTGCATATGGTCAAACAAGTAGTGGGAAGACATACACCATGACCGGAATAACGGAATGTACAGTATCAGATATTTATGATTACATTGGCCGGGTAATTAAACACCTTTCATATGGTCACAGTTTTGGTCCGAATCTGTAACCATTGGTCTGAAATATGCTCAACATCTTTTGCAGCACGAGGAGAGAGCATTCGTGTTGAAATTCTCAGCGATCGAAATATATAACGAAGTTGTAAGGGATCTTCTTAGTTCAGAAAACACTTCTCTTAGACTTTGGGATGACGCAGAGGTCAGGACACTCCTACTCGTTTTTGTTCTCTATAAATCCTCTTCCCCTGCATTACTAATGGCTTGATACTGTATGTTCTACAGAAGGGAACTTATGTAGAGAACCTTAAAGAGGTGATATTGAGGGACTGGAACCATCTCAAGGAACTTATTTCTGTGTGTGAAGGTGGGATGTTGTTTGTATTAGCTTACCAATTTATAAGTGGTGATTACTCTCATCTCATTTGTGCAATGTGTGCTTGTACCAGCTCAAAGGAGAACCGGAGAGACATACTTAAACGAAAACAGCTCCAGATCGCATCAAATCCTTAAATTGGTTTGTCTACTACTTTGTTGCATGTAAAAAGGAAGGATTCAGTATATTTTGTGTTACAGAAGGTCACCATTCCTGATTTGTTTATCTATTGTTTCAGACTATCGAAAGTTCTGCTCGTGAATTCTTGGGTAAGGACAAGTCAACGACACTTGCGGCTAGTGTGGTAAGAACTAAGCACAAAGATTTACTTTTTGGTAATATTTATTTTTTTACATACGAAGAAGTGACAGCATCTTTTGTTGTCATGTGCAGAACTTTGTTGATTTGGCAGGAAGTGAACGTGCATCTCAGGCACTGTCAGCTGGTGCTAGGCTGAAGGAAGGTTGTCATATTAATAGAAGTTTACTTACCCTGGGAACTGTCATTCGTAAACTAAGGTTACATCCCTAATTCAATATTCTGCAGTGTTGAGTTTCAATGGAAAGTTTCTCTTGGTTAAAAAAATCCTGTTCTAGCTTCCATTTATATTATTTACTTGGTTTCACCTATGCAGCAAGGTAAGAAATGGACACATACCATATCGGGATTCAAAGCTCACACGCATATTACAACCTTCTCTTGGAGGTAATGCAAGGACTGCAATCATTTGCACAATGAGCCCAGCCCGAAGCTACATGGAGCAATCAAGAAATACCCTGCTATTTGCAAGTTGTGCAAAGGAAGTAGTTACAAATGCACAGGTTAATGTAGTCATGTCTGATAAAGCCCTAGTTAAGCATTTACAAAGGGAACTTGCTAGGTTGGAGAGTGAACTGCGATGTCCAGCTACCTATTCCAGTCTAGAATCATTGGTGAGGGAAAAAGATAACCACATCCGGAAGGTAAATGTTACTTCTGACATTTGTGTTGGTTTCTTCTTTTTGTACATTATAGGAAACAGATCTTACCTTTTGCCAGTTTTAAACACAAGTCGCAGAGCTTACTGTTTTTCCATGAAAATTATAACACACAGAAAAGACGAACATGTACATGTGTAAACTTTTTCAAAATATTTTGACAATTTTTTTTCTCACTTGGGAACATGTGCTCCCGGGTGCAAAACCTTGAATTAGAGATCCTATAGTAAACCACTGTTTTATGTATGTTGCATGCATTTTTTGCCATGCCAATTACCTTAAAATGCCCAAATACACCTTCCTTCTTGTGATGGTGTAGAAGTTTAATAGACCCTTCCTTGCAGATGGAGAAAGAAATTAAGGAATTGAAGGCACAGCGTGATCTGGCTCAATCTAGGCTGCAGGATCTGCTCCAGGTTGTTGGAGATAACCATGTTTCAAAGCGTCCCCTGGTACATGCACTTTCTTACTTCCTACTGTGCTACATTCTCTGTTGCTAAATGTAAGACGTTTTGGCAGTTCGAACAGAGGTAGTACTAGTAGTTAACTAGTCTTTCTGGTTGTGTCAAAACGATTAAAGTGTTTGCTTTCTCTCTTATGTACATGTAGGCTTCTGGAAGGAACTTTACCTTCGATGTGCCCCAGCCATGTGAAGATCAGATATCAACAACCGAATCATCAGAAGTAGTTGACAATGTCCAAAATTTCAGGTTCCAAGGACGCCATGCAGCACAGAGGGAAGTTGGGTCTCAACAGTCTGAAAATAATGTGCAGTTTGCTACCCCATTGAGTTATTCAGTCAGCAGTCCTCCATTCAGTGGGATGCCCCCAACCACTAGCAGAGATGACGTTTCTCAGATATCAAATGAGGATTCAGATGATGTTTGCAAAGAAGTACGGTGCATAGAGACCAATGAAACAGAAGGAAAAAATGGTCTGGACTCGTCAGCTATCGGGAGCAATATCTTGCAAGATTCGAATGTGGGTGCTAGTACACATGGAAACGATGATGTATCTACTGTTACCCTGGAGCAACATCTAGAGACTGTCAGAAAACCTTTTGCCAATCTTGTCGAAGATCTAGGGTCTTCAACACGAAACCCATCTAGCTCTAGAGGAATTGTGAGAAGCAGGAGCTGTAGGTCTCTGATGGGCTCTACTCTGTTTGAAGACCTGGAGAAGGATGACTGCACACCACCGAGCAGAAGATTCATGGACTTCCCCGGGAGACCTGAAGGGGGTCAAAGAAGGGGCTCTGCACTGAACTTTGATGCAGAGAGTGAAACTTTGTCACGGGCAGGGTCAATGCTTTCTGAAATTACTACTACGAGGGGTGGACCCAAGGCAAATGGTTCTGTGGCAGGTGACACAGAATTTACCGGCATAGGTGAATTTGTTGCTGAACTGAAAGAAATGGCTCAGTATCAGAAGCAACTCGGTGGTCAGGTGTGGAACTATTTACTTGTCTTTGCAATGTTATTATTATTCTATCAGTACAGCACATTGGGGTAATATATTGTGCAAATTTTGAATACCATTTTTTTAATGTTTTTCAGTATGTTAACGGAGAAATAGCAGAAGGAACCGTCAGGAGCGTTGGATTAGATCCAATCATGGATGCCTTGCAATCACCTTCGCGATGGCCACTGGAATTTGAGAGAAAACAGCAAGAGATCATTGACCTTTGGCATGCATGCTATGCTTCATTGGTTCACAGAACCTACTTTTTCTTGTTGTTTAAAGGAGATCCAGCCGACTCCATTTACATGGAAGTGGAGATAAGGAGGCTATCTTTCCTTAAAGATACCTATGCCAATGGTGGTATGGAAAGCAAAGTCGTGGCTGGTAGCCTGAACACTTCTCTGGTTTCAAGGTAAGTCACATTTCTCACTTGTCTGCATTACAACACTTGAATTCCTCCTGACGGAAACTACTCCGATATGTAGTGCCAGGAAGTTGCAACGTGAGAGGGAGATGCTCTGCAGGCAAATGCAGAAGCGGCTCTCGATTGAGGAAAGAGAGAGCATGTACACCAAATGGGGAGTTTCGCTGTCCTCCAAAAGGAGAAGGCTTCAGGTGGCACGTCGCCTTTGGACCGAAACCAAAAACCTCGAGCATGTCAGGGAGAGCGCTTCCCTTGTCGCCCGATTGATCGGCCTCCTAGAGCCAGGAAAGGCACTGAGGGAGATGTTTGGGCTAAGCTTTGCGCCACAGCAGTTCAGCCGACGATCCCACAATAGCTGGAGATATGGCCGTTCTTCTCTGGACTGATTGCGACATGCGAATGAACACGAGGTTTTCATTGTTCCCTTGTTGGATATACAGAATTATATAGGAGCATAGCATTGGCGGTTGTAGCTTATATAGGCCCTTCAGTGTGTTTTCTGTATGATATTGTAAAATGCATCGACCCTACTCAATCTTACACCATCAAGTTCGATTGGGAAGCTCTGTCTACTGAACTGGGGTCAAATATGCAACACTTCTGTAAGCTGTGTTCGTCTGTTTCCAAAGAGATCCAAGGTTATGTATGTGCAACTTGTGGAAGAAACATTCAACTGGATAGCTTTCAATCTTTACACTTTGTTACAGCTCTCGGCAAGAAGTACAATCTTTACACTTTTGTCTGAGCAATACATCTCTAGAGTCCATCAATTACATACAGCCCTCAACAAGATGCCGAGCCAACGATAACGAGGGCTACTGCCTAGATTGGAGGTGACATCAGCGTGACCGAGCTGAGAACCAGCCGAGGATGGGACATCTCGGTGAGGAATCAAACGGCGCTCGGGTCACCGTCTTCACCATGGCGACGAGGAAGTCCTCGAGCCCGCACGGGATGGCGACCACCTTCCCCTCGACGCCGTCCTCCTTCTTGGCCTTGGCCATCAGCGACGCGAAGTGCTTGCTGCGTAGGTGCGATGCCGGCAGCTCGAACTCGTGGTGGCTGTACCCCGGCGGCTCCACCCGCACCTTCACGTGCCGCTCCGGCTTCTGCGTCGTCTTGCCGTTGAAGAGCCCCATGGCGTCGCTCGGCGGCGGCGTGCGGGCTCCGGCGAGACGGATCTAGGTCTCCAATCAGAAAATCTAGCAAAGTGGTTGTGGACTTGCGGTGATGCGATCGGTGCTGTATATTATGGGAACCTCGGCACGGTATCGGTTTGGCGGGATTCCGAGCGGTCAACGAGAGTCTGAAACTCTGAATACGATTAAAACTAGTGATTGCGGCGGCTTACGAGGGGCGAGTGGTAGGGCAGCCTCGCCTTAGCAGCACGAGACTGGCCCGGCCCATCTTGCGGGGAGCCATAGCCTCGTCCTTTTCTGTTTTTGCTTTTACGTTTTTTTGATTTTTTACTTTTCTTTGAACTTTCAAATATTATACATGTTTCCTACTACCAGTGGTAATTACAAAAACACTCTACATCAAACATTTGAAAAATGTTAATCTAGCATTTAAAAAATGTTTAATGTGTATAGAAAACTGCTTTCCATGTGTACGAAAGAATGCATACAATGTATATGAAAAAAGTTGATCATGTATTCAAAAAATGTTAATCAATCATTTGAACAAACTGTTAATCAAGTATTTGAAAAATGTTAATAAAGCATTTGAAAACTGTTAAATATGTACATAGAAAGGTTTGTCATATATACAAAAATATACACAAAACAAATCCAATATGTATGAAAAATGTTCACAAAGTATTTAAGAAAGCCTAAACATGTATAAAACATATTCCTGGTGTATACAAAAAATGTAAAAAATACATTAAATAAATGTAGAGATCGAAAAACATATTTTTTATTTTTTATTTAAGAAATGTTAAATATGTACACAATTTTTTTTACGTACATGAAAAATGTACATCGTGTGTCAAGATATGTTTGTTACCATTAAAAAAATATTCACAGTGTATTTAAAAATGTTGACCATGTATTATAAAAATATTAATATTTTAACTGAAAAATGTTAAACATGTAGTAAAAATGTATTTGAAAGATATATACCAATATAAGTTTTAAAAAATGTTAATCACGTATTTGAAACATGTAAAAGTGTATATAAAATATATTTATAATGTAGAAAAAAATGTTGGACATGTACTAAAAAAGTTGACATGTGTTGGACAAAAAAGAAACAGGTGAAAACAACAAAGAAATAAAGAAAAACGAAGAAGCCGAATAAAAACCATATAGAAAAAAACAAAGAAAACGAAAAAAAATGAAAAATGGAAAAGAGAAGAAAATCAATGCAAAATAATGGGAACATAGATAACCAAGAAAGAAACAAAGGAAAATGAAGAAAAGGAAAAAAACAGTAAGGACCAAGAAAGGCCTTAAGCAAAACAAAAAGAAAAACAGAAAGAAAGAAATCCATTGAAAATAGTGAAAGAAATGAAGAAAACCGGTGTTAACCAAAGAAAAAAAAAACAAAAAACAAAGAAAGGAAACAAGAAAAAACCAAAATATGAAAACAAGGAAAAAACATAGAAAAAACCATTCAAAAAAGAATAGGAAACAAAAGAGAAAACGAGAAAACCCGAGAAAGAAACAAAAAATCGAAATATATGAAGAATAAAGAAAAATAAAAAACCCATGACGAAACAAAGAAAACCTAAAGAAAAAAAAGAACCAAGAAAGGGAAAAACAAAGAAAACCGAAGGGAATGAGCTAATCGGTCGCGAGTGAGCGAGCGAGCCAAGCAGCATCTCAGTTTCAATTTTTTCCTTTCCGGGAGACGACTTGTGATAAGCAAGTCAGCCATGCCTTAAAGAAGTAGTTTTTTTGACAGGTGACTAGGGATTTATTCAAAGTTCAAAGCAAGAGGAATACAAATAATATCAGGAAGATCCCCTAGGCACCTTAGCCAGCGCATGGGCTTCAAAGTTAGCCCCCTGATGCTCGAAACGGAAGGAAACATCATCAAACTCCTTCCTTCTCTCAGTGATTTCATGCAACACCAGAGCGTAGTGCGTCGACGCACCCTTGTCTATATTGCAAACAACTTCCATGCAGTCCGTTGCAATTGTTATACGTGAGAGACTTAGGTCTTTTGCTAGTGCCAGAGCTTCATTGCATGCTTGAACTTCTAAACTCGCAACATCAACAAGACCATCATGGACAAGAGCTGAGGCCCCCAAATAATGACCATCCTTATCCTTGCAAAGGGCTGCTGGTGCACCCACATTACTCTCACGAGATATACCACTGTCAACATTAATTTTTTACTTTATTGCCATCCGGGCCAATCCAAGTCTGTATTCTTGGCCATGCAACAGTACTCAGCTAGGCATCACTATTCTTCTTCTCACTAGCAATCTCCAAGTCTTGTAGATATCTAGTGACAAAATTGTTGGAAATATGACCTAGAGACAACAATATTTGTATTATTATATTTTCTTATTTACAATTATAGAGTTTATATTATATGCTATAACTGCTATCATCCTGGAATATGTGATTCAGTGAAAAACTCATATGCACGTGTGGAAAGATAAACGGTTAAATAAAAGGTTCCTAGTCTTGCTTTTGGGACTAGCTCAAGTGTTGTTGGTGATCACGTTATCCTGATTTTAGGATATCATTAAGTGTAATGATAGTTCAAAAACAACGTTGCGCCGAGAATATCACATTGTGGGTAATATCTTTTCTTCAGAATGCGAGCGCCGAGAGATTCCGAGTCTATAATAGCCTCCAAGCTTGTCGAGCCAATAGAGCAAGGTTAAAAAGTTCAATGTCCCGGAAGCCCACCCCCTCCCCCCTAAACTTGGGCTTGCACATAGTCTTCCACAAGACCCATGCTGTCTTCCGTTCACCTTACCCCACCAAATTTTTTGCAAGAGACCATTAATGTGCTCACACAGACCCCTTGGTAATTTGAAACATGCCATGGAATATGTCCGTATAGATTGTGCAAGTGACTTAATCAACTGCTCTTTCCCACCTGCAGAAATATACTTCTCCATCCATCCTTGAACATGCTTCCAAATTCTATCCTTCAAATATCTGAAGCACCCTTCTTTTGACTTCCCAACATCTATGGGCAAGCCTGGGTATTTCTCTGACAAAGATTCATTATGTACACCAAGCACATCCTTGACTTCATTCCTTAGGGCCTCTGGGACCCCTTTGCTGAAGTAAATTGAGGACTTATCTGTGTTTATATGCTGACCTGAAGCATCCCAATATTTTTTCAAAATATCCCGAACTTGAATTGCACTCATACTGTTGGCTTCAAAAAATAATAAGCCTTGAGCACACCCATTCCCTGAGCCTTGAGCATACAAGAAAGTCCCTCTACCGCCAGTAGAAACAAATAAGGGGAGATAGGGCCCCCCTGCCAAACTTCTCAAGAAGAGGTGGGAGTAGAGAAACGACCGCGAGCGAGCGAACAATATGGGCTTGCCCGGTACTATAGTGTGAAGGAGAATCCTTCATGCGAGAGCTCGTTTCATCTCGCATGAAACGAGATATAGGCCTCGCGCCTTACGAGCCCTCGGCTCTTCAGGCGCCCAAAAGGTCATGGGCGCTCGCTAGGCTCGTTCGTGGGATGTGGCCAAATTCCTCTCCGCCCTCTCGCTCGCTCGCCAGGTTCCTCGGGTTTTTTTGGTTCGTAATTTCTTATTGTACTGACTTGGCCATTGGTTTTTATATAGATTAAAATTATTTGTGCAATTAATTTTTTTTAAATCTAAGGATTCTAAAAACCATTCAATATATTTTTTGGATAACCGGATGACCATTCACCATCGAAAATAAAAAAAATCCTAAATTTTAGAAACAATTCAATATTTGGGGAAAATTAACAAATCAGAAAGAAGTGCTTTTTAAAGTTATCATATTTCAAAACAGTTAGTAATTTGAAAAAAGTTCGAGAATTTTTTAAAAGTTCACCAAATTTATGAAAAAATCATGAATTTGAAAAAACATCGTAATAATTGAAAAAGTTCATAAAATTCGAACAAAACATCCATAAAAAAATTTGAAAACGAAAATTGCGAAATTGGAAAAGTTCAGGAATTCGAAGTGTTTTTAATTTTTAAAAAGTTCACTAGTTCACATAACCTACCTTTTCTTGTTATTTGGAGGAGATCCAGCCGACTTCATGTACATGGAAGTGGAGATAAGGAGGCTATCTTTCCTTAAAGATACCTATGCCAATGGTGGTATGGAAAGCAAGGTCGTAGCTGGTAGCCTGAACACTTCTCTGGTTTCGAGGTAAGTCAATGATCATTATATTTCTCACTTCTCTGCATTACGGCACCCGAATTCCTCCTGACGGAAACTACTCTGACATGTAGTGCCAGGAAGTTGCAACGTGAGAGGGAGATGCTCTGCAGGCAAATGCAGAAGCGACTCTCAATTGAAGAAAGAGAGAGCATGTACACCAAGTGGGGAGTTCCGCTGTCCTCCAAGAGGAGAAGGCTTCAGGTGGCACGTCGCCTTTGGACCGAAACCAAAAACTTCGAGCATGTCAGGGAGAGCGCTTCCCTTGTCGCCCGATTGATCGGCCTCCTGGAGCCAGGAAAGGCGCCGAGGGAGATGTTTGGGCTAAGCTTCGCACCGCAGCAGTTCAGTCGAGGATCCCACAATAGCTGGAGATATGGCCGTTCTTCTCTGGACTGAGTACGACATGCAAATGAACACAGGAGGTTTTCGTTGTTCCCTTGTTGGATATATAGAATTATATAGGAGCATTGGCGGTTGTAGCTTATATAGGCCCTTCAATGTGTTTTCTGTATGATATTGTAAAATGTATCGACCCTACTCAGTCTTACAACATGAGGTTCGATTGGGAAGTTGATAATACATGGTGTGTTCGTCTGTTTCCAAAGAGATATGTGCAATTTATGGAAGAACATTCAACATGGATTTGCGATCAATCTCTACACTTCGTTACAGCCCTCAGCAAGAAGTACAATTTCTAGCACTGACAAAATACATACATATTCACACTTTTCTCTGAGAAATAAATCTGCAGAGTCCATCAATTACAGCCCTCGACAAGATGTCAGGCAAGGCAATACATCTCTACACTTTTCTCTGAGCAATGCATCTCTGAGTCCATCAACCACAGACCTCGACAAGATAACGAGGGCTACTGCCTAGATTGGAGGTGACGTCAGTGTGACCGAGCTGAGAACCAGCCGAGGATAGGGCATCTCGGCGAGGAATCAAGCGGCGCTCGGGTCGCCGTCTTCACCATGGCGACGAGGAAGTCTTCGAGCCCGCACGTGATGGCGACCACCTTCCCCTCGACGCCGTCCTCCTTCTTGGCCTTGGCCATCAGCGACGCGAAGTGCTTGCTGCGTAGGTGTGACGCCGGCACCTCGAACTCGTGGTGGCTGTACCCGGGCGGCTCCACCCGCACCTTCACGCGCCGCTCCGGCTTCTGCTTCGTCTTGCCGTCGAAGAACCCCATGGCGTCGATCGGCCGCGGGCGGGCGCGCGCACGCACCAAGGGAACGCCGATCGGCAACGCCCGGCGGTTGCGTGCGGGCTCCGGCGAAACGGATATAGCTAGGTCTAGAATCAGAAAATCTCGCAAAGTGATTGTGGGCTTGCGGTGACGCGATCGGTGCTGTATATATGATGGAACGTCCTCGGCACGATTTCGGTTCTTGGCGGGATTCGGAGTGGTCGACGAGAGTCTGAAACTCTGAATACGATTAAAACTAGTGATTGCGGCGCCTTACGAGGAGCGCGCCTATGTCTCGCTTTTTTTTTGAGACAGCCTATGTCTCGCTTGAAGCAAGAGGTAGCGCATCCTCGCCTGAGGAGCACGAGACTGCGCCGGCCCATCTCACGGGGAGCCATAGCCTCGTGTTTTCTGTTTATTTTTACCTTCTTTGTTTTCCTTCATTGCTTTTTTTATTTTTCTTTATAATTCCAAATATTATATATAAATATATTAATTAAAAAACACTCCACGTAAAACATTTGAAAAACGTCAATCTAGCATTTAAAAATGTTTCTCATGTATATGAAAACAATGTATACAATGTGTATGAAAAAGTTGATCATGTATTTAAAAAATGTTAATCAATCATTTTAAATAACTGTTAATCAAGTATTTGAAAAATGTCAAAATCATTTGAAAATTGTTAAATGTGTACATAAAGGTTTGTCATATATACGAAAATATACACAAAACAAATACAATCTGTATGAAAAATGTTCATCAAGTATTTAAAAAGGCTAAATGTGTATAAATAAATATTCCAGGTGTGTACAAAAAATGTAAAACGTACATTAAATAAATGCAGAGATCAAAAACATATATTTATGTTTTATATTTAACAAATGTTAAGCATGTATATAAAAAGTTTTTTTACCTACACAAAAATGTACATCGTGTGTCAAGAAATGTTGTTTCCATTAAAAAAATATTCACGATGTACTGAAAAATGTTGACCATGCACATAAAAAATAATCATATTTTATTGAAAAAGGTTAAACATGTAGTAAAAATTGTATTTGAAAGACATATACCAAAAATATAAGTTTTAAAAATGTTAATCTTGTATTTAAAACATGATAAACATGTATGTAAAATATATTTCTAATGCATATGAAAAATGTTGAATATGTACTGAGAAAAGTTGACATGTGTTGGACAAAAAAGAAACAGGTAAAAAACAACAAAGAAACGAAGAAAACGAAGAAGCCCAATAAAACCATATAGAAAAACAAAGAAAACCAAAAAAAATGGAAAATAGAAAACCGAAGAAAATCAATGCAAAATATTGGAAACATAGATAGCCGAGAAAAAAAAGGAAAATGAAGAGAACCAAGAAAGAAACCAAGAATAATGAAGAAAAGGAAAAAAACAGTAAAGACCAAGAAAGGCACTAAGAAAAGCAAAAAGAAAGAAAGAAAGAAATACAGTGAAAACAGTGAAAGAAATGATTTTCATGAACTCTTTGCTTTTTTAAATTTTGTGAACTTTTTCCCAATTTCATAAACTTTATTTTTAAATTTGTGAAATTTATTCAAATGCGTGGAACTTATTTTATATTTGTGAATTTTTTCTCAAATTTTTTGAACTTTTTTGAATTTCATGAACATTTTTCTAAATGTGTGAACTTTTCTCAAATTTGAGAATTTTTCCAAATTTTTGAACTTTTTTACTTTTTAGTGAACTATTTTTCAAATCCATGATTTTTGTTTCAAAATTATGAACTTTTTTTCAAATTCATGATCCTTTTTAAAATACGTGAACTTTTCTCAAATGCGTGAACTTTTTAAAATTTGAGAAAATTTTCAAATCCATGAACTTTTCTACAATTCATAACATTTTTTCAAATCCATGAACTTTTTTTTTTCAATTTCATGAATTTTCTTCAAAATCTGAGTTTTTTCTTCTTCTGAAAGTTAACTAGTTAACGGCTGACCAACCAACCGTTGACTAAGCGAAGGGGAGCAGGCGGGAGCAACAACCGAGCGATCTCTGCATGCCAGCGTAGATGGGTTGGCCCACACCAGTGAGCGTGTGAGCGCCGGTTCGCTCCATGACGTTTAAGCACTAAGTAGGAGTTCCCAGGTTACACCTTCGGGAGCCTTTCCACCGGGCGCTTGCAGGTGCGCTGGAGCGCACCGCGTGGTGTGCCCAGCCGCCACCAGGTGTCGTGTGTTGGGTGCACCCTTAGGTTTTTGTTTCTCTTCAAGTGCTTCCAAGTTTTAGATTTTGTTTACTTTTTGTTTTTTCTTCGTTTCCTAGGTTTTGACATTTTTTGGAAGACATGCTTTTTCGCAGGAAGCACAACATGTGCTTCCATGAGAAGGACAATCGTGCTCCCCAAAAAAGGAAAAACACAAGTATACTTCTCCGAAAAAAAGAAAAGCACAACACGTGCATCCATGAGAAGTTGTGCTTACTCGGAAAAGCAAAAGCACAATTCTGCTGCCCAAAAAGAATGCTATATGTGCTTCTGCGGAATCACAACTGTGCTTCCCGAAGAAGGAAAAGCATAATTGTGCTTTTAAAAAATGAAGAAAAACACAACCTTGCTTCCAGTTTTTTTCGGGTTTTGTTTTTTATTTCTAGTTTTCTTTTTTATTTATTCCCGGTTTTCCTTGGTTTTGATTATTTTTTTGTCGAAACATATTAACATGCAACATAGTTTTGAAGATCTCAATGCGAGAAATCTAACGATGAAGATGGTTCATGATTTATACGCATGTTTAAGAGATCAAATGTTTTGAAAAAGCAAATCTACGGAAAAAAACTCTTATGCCACGTGTCACGAGAAGTGGCATGCATGTAGTGGGCCACTTGTCATCACGAGAGAAAACGAGGAGTGACCTTTGCAAAGGTTACCCCTTAATTAGTGATTTTGATGTTTCCTGATAGCGACTAATCAGCAGGTGCCCAAACCCCAAATGAACCCTAGCAGCTGCTGCAAGGATTTTTTTCATGGTGAAAAGGAGATTTATTCCAAAATTATGATGTTACAATCGAGAGGCAAGAGATCCTCAATACGAGGGGTCCTTGGTGTAACGACACAACTGTGATACACTCCACTCGACTATATTCCGCCAGACGATCTGCCACACCATTCTCTTCACAACGTAGCTTCTGAGGAATAAACTCTCTATCTCTCATCAGGGCCATGATCTCCACTACAAGGTTTATGTACGGAGAGAGACCATTAGATGATACCACAACATAAAGTTTGTATGTTGGATTGCCAATGACATCCCTTGCACGATTACATGCAGCTCAACTTTCAAAGAATCATTACGATTAAAACATACCTATATGCCGCAAATACCATGGTTCCATTGTGCTTCCTCAAGATCATACCCGCCGCAGCTCATCGTTCGAGAACGAGACGTCAACTGACAAGGCCATATGGTCCACTGGCAGTGCAGGGCACCATGCAGCCGGTATAGAAGTTTCAATGGCGGAGTTCTCCAGACTTCATGAGCAGGTATCTTGCATTCAAACATCTCCACTACACTATGCTTCAGAGCCTCGCCAATATATTTGTAATAACTATCTAAAAATTCCACCATAGCCTCCATAGTAGGGATATCCTTACCATGGAGCAATCGTTGCGCAGTCGCCAAATGAGCATAATTATCATGCCTTTAGTGGTCTTTAAACACTCCTGCAAGATGTTCAAGAGTCGTTCCTTTCCACTAGTTGATCATCATTGGGTAGTGGAAAAATAGCTCACATGTGCTCCCAGATCACTCATGCAAGGCTGCACAAAACCACACTACAAAAGAAAAAGATACATCTATGGTGTTAAGCGTTTGCCACAGTAGGTCATATTTTCTGTCACACATATACATCCATGATGGTTTTATGAAAAAATTAATATAGTCATACATGCATTGTCAGGTATGTGTTCCATGAGAATAATCACGTATTCATCATGGAAGTGTGCACTTCAATGATGGTAAATGATGCATCATGGAAGTGGTTTCGTCAAGGGTAACTAAAGGAAATATGCCCTAGAGGCAATAATAAAGTTGTTATTTATATTTCCTTATATCATGATAAATATTTATTATTCGTGCTAGAATTGTATTAACCGGAAACTTAGTACATGTGTGAATACATAGACAAAATAGAGTGTCCCTAGTATGCCTCTACTTGACTAGCTCGTTAATCAAAGATGGTTAAGTTTCCTGACCACAGACATGTGTTGTCATTTGATGAATGGGATCACATCATTAGATAATGATGTGATGGACAAGACCCATCCGTTACCTTAGCATTATGATCGTTTAGTTTTATTGCTATTGCTTTCTTCATGACTTATACATATTCCTTTGACTATGAGATTATGCAACTCCCGAATACCGTAGAAACACCTTGTGTGCTATCAAACGTCACAACGTAACTGGGTGATTATAAAGATTCTCTACATGTGTCTCCGAAGGTGTTTGTTGGGTTGGCATAGATCAAGATTAGGATTTGTCACTCCGAGTATCGGAGAGGTATCTCTGGGCCCTCTCGGTAATGCACATCACTATAAGCGTTGCAAGCAATGTGACTAATGAGTTAGTTGCGGGATGATGTATTACAGAACGAGTAAAGATACTTGTCGGTAACGAGATTGAATTAGGTATGTTGATACCACGATCGAATCTCGGGCAAGTAACATACCGATGACAAAGAGAATGACATATGTTGTTATGCGGTTTGACCGATAAAGATCTTCAAAGAATATGTAGGAACCAATATGAGCATCCATTGGTGTGCCTCAATGCTACACAAACGGTTTTTAACCCTTTTCGCGACGGCATTTGGAACCGTCGCCAAGTGAGTGTGGGCCATAGGGGGTCCTTCTCACACGACCCAAAAATCATCGGGGATAGGCCCTCCTGGGACACAGGCTCGGGCCGTGTGAGATCGGGCGAGGCATCGAAACCCAATCATTTCCATAGGTATGTACATCCCACGGTAATCCAAGAAAAAACATTTCCGTAGGTATGTACATCCCACACGGTGAATCCCAGAAAATCATTTTCGTAGGTATGTACATCCCACATGGTCAATCCAAGGAATACATTTCCGTTCTTATGTACATCCCACACAGTCAATCCAGGGAAAACGTTTCCGTTCTTACGTACATCCCACACAGTTTTATGTGTAGGCTCGTGTGTGAAAGGTATAACTGTCACACACGGTTTGCCTTGGTTAACCGTTTGCTTTTATCAACTATATCACACACAATTTGATGAAGAAAACTGTGTGGCATTGGGTTATCCATCGCAAACGCTTTTACTGCTAGAACCGTTTGCAAAGGTCCATGACACATTTAGCAGGTTTATTAGTTTACAATTGATAATTCCAGTATTACGCAAATTCACATTTCATATCGAACAGTTGTTTGCCAATTTCATATCATGCACATAAATATATTATAACATCACACTACAGTAGCTACATGAAAATAGCATAGTACAACATATAACTAGTTCAACTTCATAAGAACAATATATTCATTTCCCTAATTGAGATCATCCAGGCTCATCTTATCCACCTCTGCTTTCAGTTCAGTAAGAACCTGTTTTGCATGGGCCAACTGGGAAAGTGCCTCCTCCTTCGCCAACACCATCTTAGCCAAAGTCTGATTAAAAAAATCTGAGCTCATTCTCCAGGTTCAACCTTTTATCCCGCATCTTCAAATATTTTTCTGCGTTGACCACAGTTTCTCTAAGCCTACGTCTATTCTCTTCCTCATACATGCTCCAGAGCTTCGCTAGGCACATCTTCAAAGACTGTGGCCACTCTTGATCAACCCACTCCAAGTAAGAACAGTTCCGTTCATCCTATAATATTTAAAACTAGATCAGTAACAATTGTAGGGGAAATGGGTTTATAGCAACATAGAAAATCACCAATGCTTATTTTGAAAAACTGAAGAAACATGTTAATTATGACATATCTTCTCAAAAAGATCAATGTGCAAATGAATTAATTGCCACTGAGACAACAACCAAATTCTGGAACATCAGAAGCTATAATTAACTACAACGATGCTACAAGTTCTTACTCATGTACAATAAATAACAAATTGAGCATTTTATGAGGAAGGTAAATATAACTGCAACAGCATAGCAACAGTGTTTGGATGAGATCAAATTGATACTAACATGTGTGTACATGCACAAATTTAGTAACATAGAACTAATAGCACTAAGGCCATCCACTATGTATGTCAAAACTAGGGTAAAGAAAACTGTTGCTACATCTCGCACCGGTGCCCTGCACTGGCGAGCCGATGCAGCGGTAAAAAAATCAGGGACACTGACTCCGGAGCACGTAGTTGCTCCGATGCCTAGTTCCTTCGTGCCATAAAGATTTAGTATTTTACTGCTTGGCTGCTCGGATGTGTGGACCAAAGTTGGCTGCACAAACTGCTAAAGCGGTGCCAAATAATTTTCTGATGGCACCGTTGATGAGACGGCATCAATTTAAGATACTAGGTACAAACTGTGACACTGTCTTAGGATGCGTTTGGTTGAAGGTGTGATATGAATGGGTTGGGACCGTGACAATGTCTGAATCACATCTAACAAATGATTTGTAACAACAAAAGAGAGTTTAACCTTCTCTGCACATGCCAGAAACTTCCTCCCACTGTCCACAGATTCAAACGCAACTAACTTCACGCATGGAGATTGATGGTGACAACGAGCACATAGATCTTCAGCCACCCCGCTCCATTCATTGCCACTGATGGTCCTAGGGAGCTACAAGAGGAAGAAATGACTCAAATCGACCACATGTAGGATTGAAAGTATGTCTAGAGGGGGGGGCATGATTAGACTACTTGACCAAATAAAAATCTAGCCTTTTCCCAATTTTAAGTCTTGACAGATTTTAGAAACTTAGCACAAACAAGTAATCAACCTACACATGCAATTCTAAGAGTATAGCAGCGGATTGTAAAACAATTTCATATGAAGGTAAAGGAAGGAGTTTGGAGGGAGCAAACGCAATGTAGACACGGAGATTTTTGGCATGGTTCCAATAGGTGGTGCTATCGTACATCCACGTTGATGGGGACTTCAACCCACGAAGGGTAATGGTTGCTCGAGTCCACGGAGGGCTCCACCCACGAAGGGTCCATGAAGAAGCAACCTTGTCTATCCCACCATGGCCATCGCCCACGAAGGACTTGCCTCACTAGGGTAGATCTTCACGAAGTAGGCGATCGCCTTGCCCGTACAAACTTCTTGGTTCAACTCCACAATCTTGACGGAGGCTCCCAAGTGACACCTAACCAATCTAGGAGACACCACTTTCCAAAAGGTAATAGATGGTGTGTTGATGATGAACTCCTTGCTCTTGCACTTCAAGTGATAGTCTCCTCAACACTCAACTCTCTCTCATAGGATTGGATTTGGTAGAAAGATGATTTGAGTGGAAAGCAACTTGAGGAAGGCTAGAGATCAAGATTTATGTGGTTGGAATAGAATATCTTGACCTCAACACAAGTATAGGTGGTTCTCTCTCAGAAAATGTATGTTGGAAGTGTAGGCATATTCTGATGGCTCTCTCTCCGAATGAAGAGTGGGTGGAGGGGTATATATAGCGTCCACACAAAATCTAACCGTTACACACAAATCACCAACCTCGGTGGGACCGAATCATATAACTCGGCCAGACCGATTTAGTTCAAAATGTGAACGTTAGGATTTTCGGTGGGACCGATATGTCAACTTGGTGGGACCGATTCCATTAGGGTTAGGGCATAACGTAATCTCGGTGAGACCGATTACACAAACTCGATGGGACCAATTTTGTTAATAGGCAAACAGAGAGTTGGTCAGGCAAACTCGGTGGGACCGATTCGCTCATCTCGGTTAGACCGAAACGTTACGAAGGGGAAACAGAGAGTTTGCATTGCAATCTCGGTGGGACCGATCGCTCATCTCGGTTAGACCAAAACTTTATGAAGGGGAAACAGAGAGTTTGCAATCCCATCTTGGTGAGACTGAGATCCCTATCAGTGAGACCGAAGTGACTAGGGTTTCTGGTAGTAGCTATGTCAAGTGAACTCGGTGGCGCCAGATAGAAGATTTTGGTGGGGCCGAGTTTGACTTTTGATTTGGGACATATGTGGATATGAGAAAGTAGTTGAGGGTTTTTGGAGCATATCACTAAGGACTTTGAGCAAGCAACTCATTAAGCAACACCTCACCCTGATAACCCACAAGTATAGGTGATTGCAATAGTTTTCGAGGGTAAAGTATTCAACCCAAATTTATTGATTCGACACAAGGGGAGCCAAAGAATACTCTCAAGTATTAGCAGCTGAGTTGTCAATTCAACCACACCTGGAAACTTAATATCTGCAGCAAAGTATTTAGTAGCAAAGTAATATGATAGTAGTGATAACGGTAACAAAAGGTAACGGTAGTAAAAGCAATGTTTTTGGTATTTTGTAGTGATGATAGCAATAGCAACGGGAAAGTAAATAAGCGAAGAACAATATGTGGAAAGCTTGTAGGAAATGGATCGGTGATGGAGAATTATGCCAGATGCGGTTCATCATGTAATAGTCATAACCTAGGGTGACACAGAACTAGCTCCAGTTCGTCAATATAATGTAGGCATGTATTCCGAATATAGTCATACATGCTTATGGAAAAGAACTTGCATGACATCTTTTGTCCTACCCTCCCATGGCAGCGGGGTCCTTACGAAAACTAAGGGATATTAAGGCCTCCTTTTAATAGAGAACTGGAACAAAGCATTAACACATAGTGAATACATGAACTCCTCAAACTACTGTAATCACCGGTAAGTATCCCGATTATTGTCACTTCGGGGTTAACGGATCATAACACATAATAGGTGACTATAGACTTGCAAGATAGGATCAAGAACACTCATATATTGATGAAAACATAATAGGTTCAGATCTGAAATCATGGCACTCGGGCCCTAGTGACAAGCATTAAGCATAGCAAAGTCATAGCAACATCAATCTCATAACATAGTGGACACTAGGGACCAAACCCTAACAAAACTAACTCAATTACATGATAGATCCCATCCAATCCATCACCGTCCAGCAAGCCTATGATGGAATTACTCACGCACGGCGGTGAGCATCATGAAATTGGTGATGGAGGATGGTTGATGATGATGGCGACGGATTCCCCTCTCCGGAGCCCCGAACGGACTCCAGATCAGCCCTTCCGAGAGGGTTTAGGGCTTGGCAGCGGCTTCGTATCGTAAAACGCGATGATTTCTTCTCTCTGGTTTTTTTCTCCCTGAAACTCAATATATGGAGTTGGAGTTGGAGTCGGAGAGGCAACAGGGGGCCCACGAGGTAGGGGGGGCGCGCCCCCACCCTTGTGGGCAGGTGGTGGGCCCCCTGGCCTTCATCTTTTGCAGGTATTTTTTCATATTTTCTGAAAAGTTGCTCCGTGAAGTTTCAGGTCATTCCGAGAACGTTTGCTCCTGCACATAAATAACACCATGGTAATTCTGCTGAAAACAACGTCAGTCCGAGTTAGTTCCATTCAAATCATGCAAGTTAGAGTCCAAAACAAGGGCAAAAGTGTTTGGAAAAGTAGATACATTGGAGACATATCAACTCCCCCAAGCTTAAACCTTTGCTTGTCCTCAGGCAATTCAGTTGACAAACTGAAAGAGATAAAGAAAAACTTTTACAAACTCTGTTTGCTCTTGTTGTTGTAAAAATGTAAAGCCAGCATTCAAGTTTTCAGCAAAGATTATAACTAACCACATTCACAATAACGCATAGATCTCAAGTTTACTCATATCAATAGCATAATCAACTAGCGAGCCATAATAATAAATCTCGGATGATAACACTTTCTCAAAACAATCATAATATGATATAACAAGGTGGTATCTCACTAGCCCTTTCTGAGACCGCAAAACATAAATGCAGAGCACCTTTAAAGACCAAGGACTGACTAGACATTGTAATTCATGGTAAAAGAGATCCAGTCAAGTCATACTCAATGTAAACTAACAATAATGAATGCAAATGACAGCGGTGCTCTCCAACTGGTGCTTTTTAATAAGAGGATGATGATTCAGCATAAAAGTAAATAGATAGGCCCTTTGCAGAGGGAAGCAGGGATTTGTAGAGGTGCCGGAGCTCGGTTTTGAAAGAGAGGTGGATAATATTTTGAGCGGTATACTTTCATTGTCAACATAACAAGCAAGAGATGGCGATATCTTCCATGCTACACACATTATAGGCGGTTCCCGAACAGAATGGTAAAGTTTATACTCCCCCTTCCACCAACAAGTATCAATCCATGGCTTGCTCGAAACAACGAGTGCCTCCAACTAACAAGAGTCCCAGGGGGAGCTTTGTTTCCAATTATTTTGATTTTGTTTGCATAAAGCATGGGACTGGGCATCCCGGTGACCAACCATTTATCTCGTGAGTGAGGAGCGGAGTCCACTCCTCTTGAGAATAACCCGCCTAACATGGAAGATACGGACAGCCCTAGTTGATACATGAGCTATTCGAGCATACAAAACAGGATATTTATTTGAAGGTTTAGAGTTTGGCACATACAAATTTACTTGGAACGACAGGTAGATACCGTATATAGGTAGGTATAGTGGACTCATGTGGAATAACTTTGGGGTTTAAGGGATTGGATGCACAAGCAGTATTCCCGCTTAGTACAGGTGAAGGCTAGCAAAAGACTGGGAAGCGACCAGCTAGAGAGCGACAACAGTCATGAACATGCATTAAAATTAATCAACACCGAATGCAAGCATGATTAGGATATATTCCACCATGAACATAAATATCATGAAGGCTATGTTGATTTTGTTTCAACTACATGCGTGAACATGCACCAAGTCAAGTCACTTAAATCATTCAGAGGAGGATACCACCCTATCATACCACATCATAACCATTTTAATAGCATGTTGGCATGCAAGGTAAACCATTATAACTCATAGCTAATCAAGCATGGCACAAGAAACTATGATCTCTAATTGTCATTGCAAACATGTTTATTCATAATAGGCTGAATCAGGAACGATGAACTAATCATATTTACAAAAACAAAAGAGGTTGAGTTCATACCAGCTTTTCTCATCTCACCAGTCCAACATATATCATCATAATTGCCTTTCACTTGCACGACCGAATGATGTGAATAATAATAATAGTGCACGTGCATTGGACTAAGGTGGAATCTGTAGGCGTTCAATAAACAGGAGAAGACAAGGCAATATGGGATCTTTTGTCAGATAAACAATAATGGATATAAGAGCCACTTCAACAATTTAATTATGGTCTTCTCCTATCGACCACCAAAGAAAAGAAAAGAAATAAAACTATTTACACGGGAAAGCTCCCAACAAGCAAAAGAAGAACAGGAAATCTTTTTGTGTTTTCTTCTTTTTAATTACTACTACAAGCATGGAAATTAAACTAACTAAAAGCTACAACTAATTTTTTTTGTTTTTTCTTAAGGTTTATCAAACACACAAGAAGAAAGCATAAAAAGGGAAATAAACTAGCATGCATGATACAATGAAAAAGTATGAGCATCGACATCTAGCAATAAGTGTGTGAACATAAATGTAATGTCGGTGGGAAATACGTACTCCCCCAAGCTTAGGCTTTTGGCCTAAGTTGGTCTATGGCCACGGCTGGCCTGGCGGATATCCATAATAATAGTTGGGGTCGTACTGAGAAGAAGAAGAGGAAGACTCCGCTTGCCACTGGCTGACAATCATTTCCAGATCCCACTGGTAATTAGACTGTCGTGAAGGATCAACTTGTGGTTCCGGCTCTGGCTCCATGGCTGGTGCAGGGTTCCGGTAGGCGTGGATAGCCTTCAACGGAACAAGGTACGTGCCTACAGATAAATCAAACAAAGAAGGAGCAGGCAGGGTAATAGTCTCAGGATGATGTTTATTAAAGAACAATTGATATTTAAGCTCTCCTTCCCTATTCTTAACAATAAAATCATGTGCCACCATACTTTTATAATCTAGATAAACACGAGGTAGCACTTTTTCTTCCTTCTCATAATGCCTAATAGGTATGTTAAAATGTGCAGCTAGGCGTGAAGCATAGATGCCTCCAAAGATGGGGCCCTTTGTATGGTTCAGACTTCACCGTTTAGCAATAATGCCGCCCATACTAACAGAGTTATCACCATATAAACTGTGGAGCAAAATAATAATATCAGGGATACTAAGGTTTCCACAGTTTCCACGACCAATTAAGCAACGACTAGCAAATAATGCAAAATAACGTAAAACAGGAAAATGTATGCTAGTGATTCGTGCATCGGAAACCTTCCTTGTTTCCCCTATAGTGATAGTATCAATAAGCCCCTCCACATCATCGCGATGTGGTTCTTCTATCTTGCCCTCAAAAGGGACTAAACAAACCCGACAAAAATCATAAAGTGACATCTCCTTATGCTCATCATATAAATGAAACTCCACCGTAGGTGGTGAGCTCCTAGAATGAAAATGAAAGTTTTGCACAAAGGTATTTGTGAGTAAGAGATACTGATCGCATTGGTCGTGGAGGAAAGCGGTGAGGCCTGCATTTTTAGCCAATTCATGAAAATCTTCATAAATCCGGACTGCTCTCAAGAAATCATCGGAAGGCCATTCACACGCCCGAATCTCCGCAGTGCGAGGCAGATTATACTTAGGCTTTGGTGCCTTTTCCTTCGAGCTTTGGCTCGATGAGCCCCTCAAAAGTCTCCTCATCATTTTTTGAAAAATTCTGAAAATTTTAGTAACTTCAAAATAAAAGTAAACCAAACTCAATAATATTGATAGCAACTACTCCTACAAGTTCCTAGGGCCTATATCATGCATCAAAACTACTTTTGACCATATAAATTTGACATGCAAGCTCAAGAACAGGGTCACCTAAGCAACAAAAATTTTCAAGGAATAAAGCACTAGAACAAAAACTAATTGGACCAATGGAGGAGTCACATACCAAGGAACAATCTCCCCAATCAGTTTTGTGAGAGGTTCTTTGAGCAAGGAGATCGAAAATGGCAGCAAAACGAGCTTAGACTCGGGTTTGAGCTGGTTATTCGTGTTTGGGGGAGGAAGAAGGAGTGTATGGGTGAAAGGATAAGTGGAGGAGGGCCATAGTGGGCCCACGAGGCAGGGGGGCGCGCCCAGGGGGGTAGGGCGTGCCCTCCACCCTCGTGGGCAGGTGGTTGGCCCCCTGTTGTGTTCTTTGTGCCAAATATTCTCAAATATTCTGGAAAAAAAATCATATTTAAATTTCGGGGCATTTGGAGAACATTTATTTTCGAGGTATTTTTATATTGCACGGATAATTAGATAATAGACAGAAAAATATTTATTTTTATTTTATTTAACATAAATAACAGAAAGTAAAAGTGGGGTACAGAAGGTTGTGCCTTCTAGTTTCATCCACCTCATGATCATCAAAAGGAATCCACTAACAAGGTTGATCAAGTCTTGTTAACGAACTCATTCCGAATAACATGGAACCGGAGAAATTTCGAATAACACTATGTTACCTCAACGGGGATATGCACATCCCCAATAATAAGAATATCATATTTCTTCTTGACAGTAGGAAGAGGAAATTCAAAACCTCCAAATATAATCGATGGAATTTTTCCAATAGAATTGATACTGTGAACTTGAGGTTGTTTCCTCGGAAAGTGTACCGTATGCTCATTACCATTAACATGAAAAGTGACATTGCCTTTAGTGCAATCAATAACAGCCCCTGCAGTATTCAAAAAGGCTCTCCCAAGAATAATAGACATACTATCGTCCTCATGAATATCAAGAATAACAAAGTCCGTTAAAATAGTAATGTTTGCAACTACAACAGGCACATCCTCACAAATACCGACAGGTATAACAGTTGATTTATCAGCCATTTGCAAAGATATTTCAATAGGTGTCAACTTATTCAAATCAAGTCTACGATTTAAAGACATAGGCATAACACTAACACCGGCTCCAAGATCACATAAAGCAGTTTTAACATAGTTTCTTTTAGTAGAGCATGGTATAGTGGGTACTCCTGGATCTCCAAGTTTCTTTGGTATTCCACCCTTAAAAGTATAATTAGCAAGCATGGTGGAAATTTTAGCTTCCGGTATCTTTATTTTATTTGTAATAATATCTTTCATGTACTTAGCCTAAGGATTGGTTTTGAGTATATCAGTTAATCGCATACGCAAAAAGATAGGTCTAATCATTTCAGCAAAGCGCTCAAAATCCTCATAATCCTTTTTCTTGGATGGTTTGGGAGGAAAGGGCATGGGTTTCTGAACCCATGGCTCTCTTTCTTTACCATGTTTCCTAGCAACAAAATCTTTCTTATCATAACGTTGATTCTTTGATTGTGGGCTTTCAAGATCAACAGCAGGTTCAATTTCTATATCATTATCATTACTAGGTTGAGCATCATCATGAACATCATTATTAACATTACCACTAGTTTTAGGTTCATTACCAGATTGAGTTTCAGCATCAGAAATAGAAATATCATTTGGATTCTCAGGTGTTTCAGTAATAGGTTCACTAGAAGCATGCAAAGTCCTATCATTTTTCTTTTTCTTCTTTTTAGAAGAACTAGGTACATTTATATTATTTCTTTGAGAATCTTGCTCAATTCTCTTAGGGTGGCCTTCAGGATACAAAGGTTCCTGAGTCATCTTACCACCTCTAGTCATAACCCTAACATCATTATCATTATCTTTACTATTCAATTCATTGAGCAAATCATTTTGAGCTTTAAGTACTTGTTCTACTTGAGTGGTAACCATAGAAGCATGTTTACTAATAAGTTTAAGTTCACCTTTAACATTAGCCATATAATCACCCAAGTGTTCAAGCATATTTGAATTGTATTTCAATTGTCTACCAAAATAAGCACTAAAGTCTTCTTGCTTAGCCATAAATTTATCAAACTCATCTAAGCATGGGCTAGTAAATTTAGTAAATGGGATTTCAGCTTTATCATGTCTGTAGAGAGAATTTACCTTTACTACCTGTGTCGGGTTATCAAGACCATGAGTTTCTTCAATAGGTAATGGATTAAGATTATATGTTTCTTCAACAGGCGGTAAATTAAGACCATGTATTTCTTCAATAGGAGGTAAATTCTTAACATCTTCAGCTCTAATACCTTTTTCTTTCATAGATTTCTTTGCCTCTTGCATATCTTCAGGACTGAGAAATAGAATACCCCTCTTCTTCAGAGTTGGTTTAGGAATAGGCTCCAGAGGTGTCCAATTATTTTCATTTGTCAACATATTATTCAATAGGATTTCAGCTTCATCCGGTGTTCTTTCCCTGAAAACAGAACCAACACAACTATCCAGGTAATCTCTGGAGGCATCGGTTAGTCCATTATAAAAGATATCAAGTATTTCATTTTTCTTAAGAGGATGATCAGGCAAAGCATTAAGTAATTGGAGAAGCCTCCCCCAAGCTTGTGGGAGACTCTCTTTTTCAATTTGCACAAAATTATATATATCACTTAAAGCAGCTTGTTTCTTATGAGCAGGGAAATATTTAGCAGAGAAGTAATAAATCATATCCTGGGGACTACGCACACAACCAGGATCAAGAGAATTAAACCATATCTTAGCATCACCCTTTAATGAGAACGGAAATATTTTAAGGATGTAAAAGTAACGAGTTCTCTCATCTTTAGTGAACAGGGTGGCTATATCATTCAATTTAGTAAGATGTGCCACAACAGTTTCAGATTCATAACCATGAAAAGGATCTGATTCAACCAAAGTAATTATATCAGGATCAACAGAGAATTCATAATCCTTATCAGTAACAAGGATAGGTGAAGTAGCAAAAGCAGGGTCAGGTTTCATTCTAGCATTTAGAGATTGCTTACTCCATTTAGCTAATAACCTTTTGAGTTCATTTCTATTTTGGCAAGCTAAAATAGCTAAAGAAGCTTCTTGATCAAAAACATAAACCTTAGGAATAACAAGTGATTCTTCATCATCACTTTCATCAGTATCATCAGATTCAATATTTTCAATTTCTCTAGCCCTAGCAAGTTGTTCATCAAGAAAATCACTAAGTGGCATAGTAGTATCAGGCATAGAGGTAGTTTCATCATAAGTATCATGCATAGCAGAAGTGGCATCATCAATAACATGTGACATATCAGAATGAATAGCAGAAGCAGGTGTAGGTGTCGCAAGCTTACTCAAAACAGAAGGTGAATCAAGTGCAGAGCTAGATGGTAGTTCCTTACCTCCCCTCGTAGTTGAGGGATAGATCTTGGTTTTTGGATCTCTCAAGTTCTTCATAATGATAAGCAGATATATATCCCAAGTGACTCAAAGAATAGAGCTATGCTCCCCGGCAACGGCGCCAGAAAATAGTCTTAATAACCCACAAGTATAGGGGATCACAACAGTTTTCGAGGGTAAAGTATTCAACCCAAATTTATTGATTCGACACAAGGGGAGCCAAAGAATACTCTCAAGTATTAGCAGCCGAGTTGTCAATTCAACCACACCTGGAAACTTAATATCTGCAGCAAAGTAATATGATAGTAGTGATGACGGTAACAAAAGGTAACTGTAGTAAAAGCAATGTTTTTGGTATTTTGTAGTGATGATAGCAATAGCAACGGGAAAGTAAATAAGCGAAGAACAATATGTGGAAAGCTCGTAGGCAATGGATCGGTGATGGAGAATTATGCCGGCTGCAGTTCATCATGTAACAGTCATACCTAGGGTGACACAGAACTAGCTCCAGTTCGTCAATATAATGTAGGCATGCATTCCGAATATAGTCATACATGCTTATGGAAAAGAACTTGCATGACATCTTTTGTCCTACCCTCCCGTGGCAGCGGGGTCCTTACGGAAACTAAGGGATATTAAGGCCTCCTTTTAATAGAGAACCGGAACAAAGCATTAACACATAGTGAGTACATGAACTCCTGAAACTACGGTCATCACCGGTAAGTATCCCGATTATTGTCACTTCGGGGTTAACGGATCATAACACATAATAGGTGACTATAGAATTGCAAGATAGGATCAAGAACACTCATATATTGATGAAAACATAATAGGTTCAGATCTGAAATCATGGCACTCGGGCCCTAGTGACAAGCATTAAGCATAGCAAAGTCATAGCAACATCAATCTCATAACATAGTGGACACTAGGGACCAAACCCTAACAAAACTAACTCGATTACATGATAGATCCCATCCAATCCAGCACCGTCCAGCAAGCCTATGATGGAATTACTCACGCACGGCGGTGAGCATCATGAAATTGGTGATGGAGGATGGTTGATGATGATGATGGCGACGGATTCCCCTCTCCGGAGCCCCGAATGGACTCCAGATCAGCCCTTCCGAGAGGTTTTAGGGCTTGGCAGCGGCTTCGTATCATAAAACGCGATGATTTCTTCTCTCTGGTTTTTTTCTCCCTGAAACTCAATATATGGAGTTGGAGTTGGAGTCGGAGAGGCAACAGGGGGCCCACGAGGTAGGGGGGCGCGCCCCCCACCCTCGTGGGCAGGTGGTGGGCCCCTGACCTTCATCTTTTGCAGGTATTTTTCATATTTTCTAAAAAATTGCTCCATGAAGTTTCAGGTCATTCCGAGAACGTTTGCTCCTGCACATAAATAACACCATGGTAATTCTGCTGAAAACAGCGTCAGTCCGGGTCAGTTCCATTCAAATCATGTAAGTTAGAGTCCAAAACAAGGGCAAAAGTGTTTGGAAAAGTAGATACGTTGGAGACGTATCAACCCCCTTTTAATAGTATTGGCTTTTCCTATGGACTCAATGTGATCTTGGATCACTAAAAGTAAAATGTAGAGTCTTGTGCTTTGAGCTTGATCCAATCTTTTGTCCTTAGCATTTTGAGGGGTCCACTTTTCTAATCCATGCCATGACAATCATTGAGCTTTTCCTGAAATATTTATCTTCAAGTGGCATTAGCTCAATGAGCTATATGTTATTAGGAATTACCAAAACCACCCAGGGATAGTTGCACTTTCACCGCGGGGTAAAAATCCTTCATTCCAAGTCATCGTCCGAGAGAGAGAAGAGAGGCATACCCGGGTGGTGAAGGAGTCGTCGCCGGAGGAGGAACCGCTGGAGAGGTCTTTGAAGAAGACAATGGCGACCCCGGCGGTAGGATGCGAGATGGCGAGAGCGAGGAAGAGGCTATAGCTTAGGAGGAAGGAAGGAAGGAAGGAGGAAACATGGGAAATGTGACTTGTGGTCAGGGAGAAAAGGGGGTGGGGAAGGGGGGCGGGGGTAGATATTTTGGCGGTAGGCCAAAATTTTGGAAATATGGAGGGAAACTTTGCGTGCGGTGCCGCTGGACCATTCACTTTGAACGATTGTGTGCATCGCAAACAATTCTTCTGCTTTACGCGCATTGGATGAGTTTGATAATTCAAATTTTGGTGGAAATTCCCCCGGGTACATCATTGCATAATTTAACATCGCTTGCTAATTTGGGCACACAAAAGAGCGTACAACAGACAAACCACACTTACTGAATCGAGTAATTTTAGTAATTAAACATAGCTAGTTGACCTAAACATTGCTCTAACAAAAGACCAGCATTAAAAACAAAGCCTATGTACGCATAATTTTAACAAATCTGCCGCCGCGCCGGCCTATGCATCACCGGTGTGAGATGAGACGTCGATGACTTGTCCTGGCGACATGCCGCCGTTGGTGGACTCCGCGTCCCCCTGCTGAAGTCGACCGTGTCCTCGTCCTCGTCCTCGGCACCGCCCTCAAGGTTGTAGTACTTGTAGTAGTGGCTGCGCCAGAGCTCGCGTTGGTACTCCACCGTTAATTCCTCGACAGACAGACTCTCCTCTACCTCGACCTCGGCCACGCGCAACTCCTCCTCCCGGCGCTCCTCGATCTCCGCCGCCTCCTGCATCTCCAGCTCCCGCTCAGCGACCTTATGAGGAAGCAGGTGCTCCATGGCCATCGCTGCCTTTTCAGACATGGGTTGCATGCTGGAGCCCGAGGTGGCCTGGAATATCTTGGCATGTGCATCCTCGATCTTGGCGTGGATGGCCTCGACCCGGGCCAGGACGACATCGGCGGCACGGACGGCAGCTCGAGCGCCCTCGGCGTTTGCAGCCGCCGTCACAGCAGCAGCTGCAGCCGTCTCGGCTGCTGCAGCTAACCTCTTGGCGGAAGCGGCCGCACTCAATGCGGATGCAGCGACACTCTCGGTGTAGGCGGCCGCGCTCTCAGCGCAGGCGGCGATGCTCGGGGGGACGCGACCATCGTACGGGCCTTCATGAAGCGTTTCCACGGCATCATCTTTTCTAGAAGGGGGTGTGGGAATGGGGATCGAGATTCATGGATTCGGGGGTTGCCGGCACTAGAGCCGACGAGCCGACGAAGCTTAAGGAGGGAGACTTAAATAGACCAAGATATTTTCATTGCAAACGGTTCCTAGAAAACAACTATGTGTGATGTTGTAGATATTTTTTATTAGCCGTGAAAGATGAATTTGGAGTAAAGTGGCAACGGATGGTGTTTTAAATGAACGAGAAATTTTGTAGTACTAATACAACTGTCATGTCAAATTTTGGAAAATTTCAGGGGTCATTTGACCTTTTAAGACATTTAAGTGATTTTCTAGCCATTTAAGACCGTAATTGAAATATGAACTACATGTACATGCAACAGCTAACTATAACGGTTTGAAAACTCATATTTTTTGTACTTGTGTGTGATTTAATTCCACGTGCAGTAAATTGGAAGGAATTTTCAAACACATTGGTCTAACAGCTATGACACAATTAAGCATGGAGTGACATGGCATTTTAATTCCAAAAAAAAAATCAGAAACACATGAAACCTTGGTTGATTTAATGTCATGCCACCAAGATGATGTGGTAAAAAATAGCATGTTTAAAAAAAGTTTGGACACACACCCCTCACAAACCGAAGCAACTCACTAGAAGGCTCGTTTGATGACGAATGGGAAATAGCTTCCTCTAATGGCCTTCAATTTTTTTCTACGTCTAACGTGCACTACTACAACTGTAATGTGAAATTTTGGAAAATTCTAAGGGTCATTTAACCTTTTAAAGACATTTAAGCGATTTTCTAGCCATTTAATGACCGTAATTCAAATCTGAACTACATCTACATGCAACGCCTAACCAAAACGGTTGAAAAAACATATTTGTGTACTTATGTGCGAGTTAATTCAATGTGCAGTAAATTAGAAGGAATTTTCAAACATATTTGTCTCACAACATGGACACATGCATACGTATGCATGGAGTGACATGGCATTTTAATTCCAAAAAATAAAAAAAATCAGAAACACATTAAACCTTGGTTGATGTAATGTTATGCCACCAAGATGATGTGGTAAAGAAATTGGCATGTTTGAGGAAAGTTTAGACACACACCCCTCACAAACCGGAGCAACTCACTAGAAGACTCGTGGTTCCGAGAGGGAACAATGCATGTTTGATAACGAATGGGAGATAGCTTCCTCTTACGGCCTTCAATTTTTTTCTATGTCTAACGTGCACTACTACGACTATAATGTGAAATTTTGAAAAATTCTAGGGGTCATTTGACCTTTTAAAGACATTTAAGTGATTTTTAGCCATTTAATGACCGTAATTCAAATTTGAACTACATCTGCATGCAACGCCTAACCAAAACGGTTTGAAAAATCATATTTGTGTACTTGTGTGCGAGTTAATTCCATGTGCAGTAAATTATAAGGAATTTTCAAACATATGTGTCTCACGACATGGACACATGCATACGTATGCATGGAGTGACATGGCATTTTAATTCCAAAACATAAAAAAATCAGAAACACATGAAACCTTTGTTGATGTAATGTCATGCCACCAAGATGATGTGGTAAAGAAATTGGCATGTTTGACAAAAGTTTGGACACACACCCCTCACAAACCGGAGCAACTCACTAGAAGGCTTGTGGTTCCGAGAGGGAACAATGTATGTTTGATGATGAACGGGAGATAACTTCCTCTTACGGCTTTCAATTTTTTTACGTCTAACGTGCACTACTACAACTGTAATGTGAAATTTTGGAAAATTCTATGTGTCATTTGACCTTTTAAAGACATTTAAGTAATCTTCTAGCCATTTAATGACCGTAATTCAAATTTGAACTACATCTACATGCAACGCATAACCAAAATGGTTTGAAAAATCATATTTGTGTACTTGTGTGCGAGTTAATTCCATGTGCAGTAAATTAGAAGGAATTTTAAAACATATTTGTCTCACGACATGGACACATGCCTACGTATGCATGGAGTGACATGGCATTTTAATTCCAAAACATAAAAAAAAATCAGAAACACATGAAACCTTGGTTGATGTAATGTCATGCCACCAAGATGATGTGCTAAAGAAATTGGCATGTTTGATGAATGTTTGGACACACACCCCTCACAAACTGGAGCAACTCACTAGAAGGCTCGTGGTTCCGAGAGGGAACAATGCATGTTTGATGACGAACGGGAGATAGCTTCCTCTTACGGCCTTTAATTTTTTCTACGTCTAACGTGCACTACTACCACTGTAATGTGAAATTTTGGAAAATTCTAGGGGTCATTTGACCTTTTAAAGACATTTAAGTGATTTTCTAACCATTTAATGACCGTAATTCAAATTTGAACTACATCTACATGCAACGCCTAACCAAAACGGTTTGAAAATCATATCTGTGTACTTGTGTGCGAGTTAATTCCATGTCCAGTAAATTAGAAGGAATTTTCAAACATATTGGTCTCAAGGCATGGGCACATGCATACGTATGCACGGAGTGCCATGTCATTTTAATTCCAAAAAATTAAAAAATGATCAAAAAAACATAAAATCTTGGTTGATGTAATGTCATGCCACCAAGATGATGTGGTAAAGAAATTGACATGTTTGACGAAAGTTTGGACACACACCCCTCACAAACCAGAGCAAATCACTAGAAGGTTTGTGGTTCCGAGAGGGAACAATGCATGTTTGATGATGAACGGGAGATAGCTTCCTCTTACAGCCTTCAAATTTTTTTCTACGTTTAACTTGCACTAATACAACTATCATGTGAAAATTTGGAAAATTTTAGGGGTCATTTGACATTTTAAAGACATTTAAGTGATTTTCTAACAATTTAATGACCATAATTCAATTTTGAACTACATCTACATGCAACGCCTAACCATAACGGTTTGAAAAATCATATTTTTGTATACTTGTGTGCGAGTTAATTCCATGTGCAGTAAATTAGAAGGAATTTTCAAACATATTGGTCTCAAGGCATGGGCACGTGCATAGAGTGCCATGGCATTTTAATTCCCCCCAAAAAAGATCAGTAAAACATGAAACCTCGCTTGATTTAATGTCATGCCACCAAGATGATGTGGTAAAAAAATTGGCCTGTTTGACGAAAGTTTGGACACACACCCCTCACAAACCGGAGCAACTCACTAGAAGGTTCGTGGTTCCGAGAGGGAACAATGCATGTTTGATGATGAATGGGAGATCGCTTCCTCTTACGGCCTTCAATTTTTTTTCTATGTTTAACATGCACTAATACAACTATCATGTGAAAATTTGGAAAATTTCAGGGGTCATTTGACCTTTTAAAGACATTTAAGTGATTTTCTAACCATTTAATGACCGTAATTCAAATTTGAACTACACCTACATGCAACGCCTAACGATAACGGTTTGAAAAATCATATTTTTGTGTACTTGTGTGCGAGTTAAAAAATCATCAAACGATGTAATATCTGGTGTTCAAAAAAGAAAATGTAAAGATCTGGCAAGACAACCGCCCCCCACACGATTGGCACTATATCTCGTGGCTCGAGGTTTGGTAGGTGAGTGGCGGGGATCGTTAACCAGACACGGTTCTGTATTGGAAACCGTCAGCTATTATGTTCACACATGGATTTTTGCTGCGGGAATCGTGTGTAATTCAAACTACAGTACTCGTAAATTCCGGCGACCAGCGTGTGTACTGTCCCCGTCGATCTAGATTCCGACCGCCAATAAATACTCCCTTGCTCACGTCGTCCCGCCTGCATTCTCATCTACATCCTCCCCTCGCTCGCCCTCTCTCTCTCTCTCACACACACAAATCTCTTCCATGGCGTCGCCGGTCTGCCCACGCGCCGATGAGGAGTCATCGCCCCCCGAGGACGCTCACTCAAATAGCAGCGATGAGGACCCCTACGCGCTGCTTGACGAGGTTGCACCGGAGCCCCCAATTTTGGATTGGTTTTGGGGCCAGTACAATCTTTGTCTATGGAAGTCGCTGCCACCTGAAGGAAATATGCCCTAGAGGCAATAATAAAGTAGTTATTTATATTTCCTTATATCATGATAAATGTTTATTATTCATGCTAGAATTGTATTAACCGAAAACTTAGTACATGTGTGAATACATAGACAAACAGAGTGTCACTAGTTTGCCTCTACTTGACTAGCTCGTTGAATCAATGATGGTTATGTTTCCTAACCATAGACATGAGTTGTCATTTGATTACTGGGATCACATCATTAGAGAATGATGTGATTGAATTGACCCCTCTGTTATCTTAGCACGATGATCGTTTAGTTTGTTGCTATTGCTTTCTTCATAACTTATACATGTTCCTATGACTATGAGATTATGCAACTCCCGAGTACCGGAGGAACACTTTGTGTGCTACCAAACGTCACAACATAACTGCGTGATTATAAAGGTGCTCTACAGGTGTCTCCGATGGTACTTGTTGAGTTGGCATAGATCGAGATTAGGATTTCTCACTCCGATTATCGGAGAGGTATCTCTGGGCCCTCTCGGTAATGCACATCACTATAAGCCTTGCAAGCATTGTGACTAATGAGTTAGTTGCGGGATGATGCATTACAGAACGAGTAAAGAGACTTGCCAGTAACGAGATTGAACTAGGTATAAGGATACCGACGATCGAATCTCGGGCAAGTAACATACCGATGACAAAGGGAACAATGTATGTTGTTATGCGGTTTGACTGATAAAGATCTTCGTAGAATATGTAGGAACCAATATGACCATCCAGGTTCCGCTATTGGTTATTGACCGGAGACGAGTCTCGGTCATGTCTACATAGTTCTCGAACCCGTAGGGTCCACACGCTTAAAGTTCGGTGACGATCGATAATATGAGTTTATGTGTTTTGATGTACCGAAGGTAGTTCGAAGTCCCGGATATGATGATAGACATGACGAGGAGTCTTGAAATGGTCGAGACATAAAGATCGATATATTGGAAGCCTATATTTGGACATCGGAATAGCTTCGGGTGAAATCGGGATTTTACCGGAGTACCAGGAGGTTACCGGAACCCCCCGGTAAATGTATGGGCCTTATTAGGCCATAGTGGAGAGATATAGGAGACATAGAATTGATCGAACTTAGTAGGCTCAAGAAGAACAAGAGCTAACTGCAGATCTTCTCTAAGGCCACCCCTGAAGTGATAGATCATGCTCTTTTCATCAGGAACGTCCTGCCTTGCGAAGCGAGCAAGTTTCTGAAACTGGATGTTGTATTGATACACATACATGCTTGCTTGCTTGAGATTGCGGAATTCCTCACACTTGCTCTCAACAACACTTGTTGGAATGTGATGAGCTTTGAAATCCCGGCAGAAGTCATCCCAGGTAACCACTCAACCTCCTCTGGAATCTTTGTATTGCTGATACCAATCAACTGCTTGGTCCTTGAGCTGAAAAGAAGCGAACTTGACGTAGTCCTCAGGCCTAACATTGCTACATTCAAAGTGCTTCTTGATGTCCACGAGCCAATCATCAGCGTCTGTGGCCTCGGCACAGTAGCTGAAAGACTTTGGCTGATTTGCAAGCAACTGGTTGAGGGTAGAAAACTGAGGCTAATTGTTGAATTTCCCTTGACCTTGATTTCCTTGGTTGCCTTGACCTTGGTTGTGCTCTTGCAAGAGTTGCAAAAGCATCTGGGTGTTGGCGTTGGTGGCTGCCATGACAGCTTGCTATGCCTCCGGAGGAGGTGGCGGAGGTGGAGGGTTCGCCTGTTCCCCATCGTTGCGGTCCAGATTCATACACGTTGGAGGAGCCATCCTAAAGAGGGTGACATCCGTTGGAATCTTGATAGACAGATAGGCAATCTGAATCAATGGATAAAAATTGCAACATATAGTCTTCTGTTGGGGAATGCAGTAATTTCAAAAAAATTCCTACGCGCACGCAAGATCTATCATGGTGATGCATAGCAACGAGAGGGGAATAGTGTTGTCCATGTAACCTCGTAGACCGTAAGCGGAAGTCTTATGACAACGCGGTTGATGTAGTCGTACGCCTTCACAATCCGACCGATCCTAGTACCGACAGTACGGCACCTCCGCGATCTGCACATGTTCGGCTCGGTGATGTCCCACAAACTCTCGATCCAGCTGAGTGTCGAGGGAGAGCATCGTCAGCACGATGGCGTGATGACGATGATGATGAAGCTACCGGCGCAGGGCTTCGCCTAAGCACTACGACGATATGACCAAGGTGGATTATTGTGTAGGGGGCACCGCACACGGCTTAGGGATCAATGATAAACTTGTGTGTCATAGGGTGTGCCCCTGCCCCCGTATATAAAGGAGCAAGGGGGAGGCCGGTCGGCCCTTGTGGCGCGCCTGGAGAGGAGTCCTCCTCCTCCTAGTAGGAGTAGGACTCCCCTTCCTAGTCCTACTAGGAGGGGGAAAGGAAGGAGAAGGGAGAAGGAAAGGGGGGCGCCGCCCCCCTTCCCTAGTCCAATTTGGACTAGAGGGGGAGGGGGTGCGCGGCCTGCCCTGGCCGGCCCTCTCTCTCTCCAGTAAGGCCCATGTGGCCCATTAGTTCCCTGGGGGGGGGGGGGTGGGGGTTCCGGTAACCCTCCGGCACTCCAGTTTTCTCCGAAATCATACGGAACACTTCCGATGTCCGAATATAGCCATCCAATATATCGATCTTTATGTGTTGACCATTTCAAGACCCCTCGTCATTTCCATGATCATATCCGGGACTCCGAACTACCTTCGGTACATCAGAACACATAAACTCATAATACCGATCATCACCGAACGTTAAGCGTGTGGACCCTACGGGTTCGAGAACTATGTAGACATGATCGAGAATCATCTCCGGTCAATAACCAATAGCGGAACCTGGATGCTCATATTGGTTCCTACATATCCTACGAAGATCTTTATCAGTCAAACCGCATAACGATATACGTTGTTCCCTTTGTCATCGGTATGTTACTTGCCCGAGATTCGATCGTCGGTATATCATTACCTAGTTCAATCTCATTACCGGCAAGTCTCTTTACTCGTTCCGTAATGCATCATCCCATAACTAAATCATTAGTCACATTGTTTGCAAGGCTTATAGTGATGTGCATTACCGAGAGGGCCCAAAGATACATCTCCGATACTCGGAGTGACAAATCCTAATCTCGATCTATGCCAGCTCAACAAACACCATCGGAGACACTTGTAGAGCATCTTTATAGTCACCCAGTTACGTTGTGACGTTTGATAGCACACTAAGTGTTCCTCCGGTATTCGGGAGTTGCATGATCTCATAGTCATAGGAACATGTATAAGTTATGGAGAAAGCAATAGCAACAAACTAAACGATCATCGTGCTAAGCTAACGGATGGGTCAAGTCAATCACATCATTCTCTAATGATGTGATCCCGGTAATCAAATGACAACTCATGTCTATGGTTAGGAAACATAACCATCATTGATTCAACGAGCTAGTCAAGTAGAGGCATACTAGTGACACTCTATTTGTCTATGTATTCACACATGTACTAAGTTTCTGGTTAATACAATTCTAGCATGAATAATAAACATTTATCATGATGATAACCCACAAGTATAGGGGATAAATTGTAGCCTCTTTCGATAAGTAAGAGTGTCGAACCCAACGAGGAGCTAAAGGTAGAACAAATATTCCCTCAAGTTCTATCGACCACCGATACAACTCTATGCACGCTTAATGTTTGCTTTACCTAGAACAAGTATGAAACTAGAAGTACTTTGTAGGTGTTTTTGGATAGGTTTGCAAGAATATAAAGTGCACGTAAATAAAAAGTTGGGGCTGTTTAGGTAAAGAAGCAATAAAGTTAGTATAGCGAGTGTGTAAAAGTGGTGGTAGGAGTTGCGAACTTGTCCCTAAGCAATTGACTACTTTACTAGACCGATAGCAAGTTTTATGTGGGAGAGGCCACTGCTAGCATATCATCCCTGACTTGGAATTCTATGCACATATGATTGGAACTATTAGCAAGCATCCGCAACTACTAACATTCATTAAGGTAAAACCCAACCATAGAATTAATATATATTGGTCCCCCTTCAATCCTGTATGCATCAATTTCTATGCTAGGTTGAAGCTTTCACTCTTGCCCTCCAATACATTGTCCTATCAACATACAACTAACCCTATGATGTGATCCACACGCGCGCTCATATGATGGGCACCAAAGGATAGCAACATAACCACAAGAAAATTAAACCAATCATAGCAATTAACCAATTACTGATAGGACAACGAAAATCTACTCAGACATCATAGGATGGCAACACATGATTGGATAATAACAATATGAAGCATAAAGCACCATGTTCAAGTAGAGGGTACAGCGGGTTGCGGGAGAGTGGACCACTGTAGATAGAGGGGGGAAGGTGATGGATATGTTGGTGAAGATGGCGGAGGTGTTGGTGTAGATTGCGGTGATGATGATGGCCCCCGGCGGCGTTCCGGCGCCACCGGAAGCGAGGGGGAGAGAGCCCCTCTTCTTCTTCTTCTTCTTCTTCCTTGACCTTCTCCCTAGGTGGGAGAAGGCTTTCCTCTATGGTCCTTGGCCTCCATGGCATGGGAGGGGCGGGAGCCCGTCCGAGATTGGATCAGTTTCTCTGTCTCTCCCTGTTTCTGCGTTCTTAGATTCTGCCCTTTCACCGTTTCTTAAATTCCCGGAGATCCGTAACTCCGATTGGGCTGAATTTTGGACACGATCTCTATCCATTTATTAGCTTTCTTGCGGCGAAAGAAGGGCATCAACTGCCTTACAGGGTGGCCACGAGGGCCCAGGGCGCGCCTAACCCCCTGGGACGCGCCCCCTGCCTCGTGGCCCCCTCGTGCATCGTCTCGCATTGATTTTTATTCCCAAAAATCACATATATTCCAAAAAGATCTCTGTCAGTTTTTATCTCGTTTGGACTCCGTTTGATATGGATTTACTGCGAAACAAAAAACATGCAACAAACAGGAACTGGCACTGGGCACTGGATCAATATGTTAGTCCCAAAAATAGTATAAAAAGTTGCCAAAAGTATATGAAAGTTGTAGAATATTGGCATGGAACAATCAAAAATTATAGATACGACGGAGTCGTATCAGCATCCCCAAGCTTAATTCTTCTCATCCTCGAGTAGGTAAATGATAAAAAAATAATTTTTGATGTGGAATGCTACCTAGCATAATCTTGATCACATATCTAATCATGGCATGAATATTAAGACACGAGTGATTCAAAGCAATAGTCTATCATTTGACATTAAGACAATAATACTTCAAGAATACTAACCAAGCAATTATGTCTTATCAAAATAACATAGCCAAAGAAAGCTCATCCCTACAAAATTATATAGTCTGGCTATGCTCCATCTTCACCACACAAAGCATTCAAATCATGCACAACCCCTATGACAAGCCGAGAAATTGGTTCATACTTTTTAACGCGCTTCAGCCTTTTCAACCCTCACGCAATACATGAGCACAAGCCATGGACATAGCACTATGGGTGGAATAGAATATGATGATGGAGGTTTGTGTGAGAAGACAAAAAAGGAGAAAGTCTCACATCGACGCGGCTAATCAACGGGCTATGGAGATGCCCATCAATTGATGTCAATGTGAGGAGTAGGGATTGCCATGCAAAGGATGCACTCAGAGCTATAAGTTTATGAAAGCTCAAACTGGAAACTAAGTGGGTGTGCATCCAACTTGCTTGCTCATGAAGACCTTGGGCATTTGAGGAAGCCCATCATCGGAATATACAAGCCAAGTTCTATAATGAAAATTCCCACTAGTATATGAAAGTGATAACTCAAGAGACTCTCCATATGAAGAACATGGCACTACTCTGAAGCACAAGTGTGGTAAAAGGATAGTAACATTGCACGTTCTCTCTTGTTCTCTCATTTTTTTGTTTTTTTGGTGGGCTTGTTTGGCCTCTTTTTTTGGGGGCTTCTTTGGCCTCTTTTATTAAAGACCGGAGTCTCATCCCGACTTGTGGGGGAATCATAGTCTCCATCATACTTTCCTCACTAGGGCAATGCTCTAATAATGATGATCATCACACTTTTATTTACTGACAACTCAATATTACAACTCAATACTAGAATAAAGATATGACTCTATATGAATGCCTCTGGTGGTGTACCGGGATGTGCAATGATCTAGCATAGCAATGACATAAAAAAACGGACAAGCCATGAAAACATCATGCTAGCTATCTTACGATCATGCAAAGCAATATGACAATAAATGCTCAAGTCATGTATATGATGATGATGGAAGTTGCATGGCAATATATCTCGGAATGGCTATGGAAATGCCATGATAGGTAGGTGTGGTGGCTGTTTTAAGGAAGATATAAGAAGGTTTATGTGTGATAGAGCGTATCGTATCACGGGGTTTGGATGCACCGGTGAAGTTTGCACCAACTCTCGAGGTGAGAAAGGGCAATGCACGGTACCGAAGAGGCTAGCAATGATGGAAGGGTGAGAGTGCGTATAATCCATGGACTCACATTAGTCATAAAGAACTCATATACTTATTGTAAAAGTTTATTAGCTCTCGAAGCAAAGTACTACTACGCATGCCCCTAGGGGGATAGATTGGTAGGAAAAGACCATCGCTCGTCCCCGACCGCCACTCATAAGGAAGACAATCAATAAATACCTCATGCTCCAACTTCATTACATAACGGTTCACCATACGTGCATGCTATGGGACTTGCAAACCTCAACACAAGTATTTCTCAATTTCACAATTACTCAACTAGCACGACTCTAATATCACCACCTTTATATCGCAAAACTATTGCAAGGAATCAAACATATCATATTCAGTGATCTACAAGTTTTATGTAGGATTTTATGACTAACCATGTGAATGACCAATTCCTGTCAACTCTCTAAATAGATATAAGTGAAGCAAGAGAGTTTAATTATTTCTACAAAAGATATGCCCACGCTCTAACAAATATAAGTGAAGCAAAAGAGCATTCTACAAATGGCGGTTTTCTATGTGAAGAGAAACGGGCAATCCAAACTTCAAATGATATAAGTGAAGCACATGAAGCATTCTATAAAGCCATACTCAAAAGGTATAAGTGAAGTGCAATGAGCATTCTATAAATCAACCATGGACTATATCATACCAGCATGGTGCATCAAAGACAAGTGAAAAATAAATGCAAAAGACGCTCCAAGATTTGCACATATCACATGAACGAAACGAATCCAAAAACATACCGATATTTGTTGAAGAAAGATGGGATGCCTTCCGGGGCATCCCCAAGCTTAGACGCTTGAGTCTCCTTGAATATTTACTTGGGGTGCCTTGGGCATCCCCAATCTTGAACTCTTGCCTCTCCTTCTTCTCCTCACATCGAGACATCCTCGATCTTCGAACACTTCATCCACACAAAACTCAACACAAAGCTCGGTAAGATCCGTTAGTATAATAAAGCAAATCACTACTCTAAGTACTGTTGCAAACCAATTCATATTTTGTTTTTTCATTATAGCTACCGTAATATAACTTTTCCATGGCTTAATCCACTGATAGGAATCGATAGTTTCATCAAAACAAGCAAACTATGCATCAAAAACAGAATCTGTCTTAAACAGGACAGTCTGTAGTAATATAAACATTCACCATACTTCTGTACTCTAAAAATTCTACCAAAATTATTAAAAAATAAACAATTTTTATAGAAAGACAGTGCAAAAAGTTTCATAACCGTTTGACGTTCTAGTAAAAAAATGTAAAATCGTGCACTACAGCCAAAGTTTCTGTCCTGCACCGCACAAACCAACAAGTAATCTAAAACATCCTAAAGGCAAACCTTGGCACATTATTTTTATAATAAAATGTAATTGTTCAAGGGGATAATTATTTTTGTTGAAAAGTTTATGTAATCAAGATTCACAAAGTTTCCATGAGCATGAACAAAGTTCAAGGAGCTCCCCCACTTCAACAATGCTTGTCTTTCTCACTTTCACTTTCCTTTTTGAAAAGGTTAGGGTTCCCCTCTTTATTTTTTTTGTTTTTAAACTTTATAAAAGCACTCAACAGAAATAAATGACTCTCTAAAACTTCCGGGTTGTCTCCCTGGCAGCGCTTTCTTTAAATCCATTAAGCTAGGCATAAAGTGCTCAAGTAATGAATCCACCCGGATCCCAAGGTATATCAAAGCCAATTTGAATCAACAATGATTTTTAATTTAGTAGTGAGCACAAAGTAACATATATCAAGAAATGACGAAGTCTAACTCTCTTCCTATGCATCGGCATGTCATACAAGAACAATTCATGCACATCAAGTAAAGGCCAATACATAGCATAAGAAGTTTCTTGCAATTCTATCGTGTGGGAAACATAGAGAGGTGGAGATATAATTCCTCACTCATAATAATTGCAAGTAGGAGCAGCAAGCACATGCATATTATATCTATCAAAATCATCATGTGTAGTAGTAAAACGCAACCCATCAATATAATCCTTAATAAGGGCAAACTTCTCCGATATAGTGTAGTCGGGAGAATTCAAAAATGTAATAGGACTATCATGCGTGGGTGCAATAGTAACAATTTCATGTTTAACATAAGGAACTATAGCAATTTCATCTCCATAAGCATAATTCATATTGGCATCTTGGCCACAAACATAGCAAGCATCAAGTTCATCAAAAAGGGATATTTCAAACGAATTAAAGGGATCATAACAATTATCATAGCATTCATCCTTCGGTAAGCATGAAGGGAAATTAAACATTGTATGGGATAAAGAGTTACTCTCATTAGAAGGTGGACACGGGTGATCAATCCGCTCTTCCTCCTTTTGTTCTTCGCTCTCCTCCTCATCTTTTTCATCCAATGAGCTCATAGTTTCATCAATTTCTTCTTCCATAGACTCCTGCAAAATATTAGTCCCTTCTTGGATAGCGGAGGAGTCCTCAATATATGGTTTAACATAGTCATTAGAAGCATAATTATCATAACAGTACTTAATTATGGCAAAAAATTTAGATTTGTAAAGAGTAGCATCATACTTTCCAATCAAAGAAGCAATTTCATAAGCACCCTTAAAAGCAACAAATTCTTCAATTTGTTGAACATCATAGTAATTATAAACACTCTTATCATAAGAAGATACATTACATTATCACTAAACTCACATTGGTAGGGAAGGTGTTTCTCAGGGTCTTCAAAACAACAAGTAAAATCATAAATTTCACATAAATTCCAAGCATAGCATTGCAAACGATGAATTTGATCCAATAAAAGTTCCCTTTTTGAGATAAGTGGTGTTGCACATAACAAGCATGCTCATCTAAAGATTTTCCCTCAACTAAGCCAGTTGGGGTTTCAGCACGAGCACATAGGGATCAAAGATGATCCGGGTAAAAAGCTTCAGGAGTGTGATAGATTTTGACTGGTTCTTCAACCATTAGTGTAGCAGGTACAACTATTTTTTTGGTATTTTGCGTTTCCTACCCATAACTAAAGATAGAAAACAACTTATAACAGCAAATAAAAATTACTTGGTGATAAAGCAAACAATCACACACGAGAATATTCGCCCCACGCTATGACTCCCCGGCAACGGTGCCAGAAAAAGGTCTTGATAACCCACAAGTATAGGGGATCAATTGTAGCCTATTTCGATAAGTAAGAGTGTCGAACCCAATGAGGAGCTAAAGGTAGAACAAATATTCCCTCAAGTTCTATCGACCACCGATACAACTCTACGCATGCTTAACGTTTGCTTTACCTAGAACAAGTATGAAACTAGAAGTACTTTGTAGGTGTTTTTGGATAGGTTTGCTAGAATATAAAGTGCACGTAAATAAAAAGTAGGGGCTGTTTAGGTAAAGAAGCAATAAAGTTAGTATAGCAAGTGTGGAAAAGTGGTGGTAGGAGTTGCGAAATTGTCCCTAAGCAATTGACTACTTTACTAGACCGATAGCAAGTTTTATGTGGGAGAGGCCACTGCTAGCATGTCATCCCTGACTTGGAATTCTATGCACTTATGATTGGAACTATTAGAAAGCATCCTAAACTACTAGCCTTCATTAAGGTAAAACCCAACCATAGCATTAAGATATATTGGTCCCCCTTCAATCCCGTATGCATCAATTTCTATGCTAGGTTGAAGCTTCTGTCACTCTTGCCCTGCAATACATAGTCCTATCAACATACAACTAACCCTATGGTGTGATCCATGCGCGCGCTCATATGATGGGCACCAAAGGACAGCAACATAACCACAAGCAAATTAAACCAATCATAGCAATTCACTAATCACCGATAGGACAACAAAAATCTACTGAGACATCATAGGATGGCAACACATCATTGGATAATAATATGAAGCATAAAGCACCATGTTCAAGTAGAGGGTACAACGGGTTGCGGGAGAGTGGACCGCTGTAGATAGAAGGGGGAAGGTGATGGAGATGTTGGTGAAGATGGCAGAGGTGTTGGTGTAGATTGCGGTGATGATGATGGCCCCCAGCAGCGTTCCGGCGCCACCGGAAGCGAGGGGGAGAGAGCCCCCTTCTTCTTGTTATTCCTTGACCTTCTCCCTAGGTGGGAGAAGGGTTTCCCCTATGGTCCTTGGCCTCCATGGCATGGGAGGGGCGAGAGCCCCTCCGAGATTGGATATGTCTCTCTGTCTCTCTCTGTTTCTGTGTTCTCACATTCTGCCCTTTCACTGTTTCTTAAATTCCCGGAGATCCGTAACTCCGGTTGGGCTGAATTTTGGACACGATCTCTATCCGGATATTAGCTTTCTTGCGGTGAAAGAAGGGCATCAACCACCTTACGAGGTGGACACGAGGGCCCAGGGCGCGCCTGACCCCCTGGGGCGTGCCCCCTGCCTCGTGGCCCCCTCGGGCATCGTCTCGCGTTGATTTTTCTTCCCAAAAATCACATATATTCCAAAAAAATCTCCGTCAATTTTTATCCCGTTTGGACTCCGTTTGATATGGATTTACTGCGAAACAAAAAACATGCAACAAACAGGAACTGGCACTGGGCACTGGATCAATATGTTAGTCCCAAAAATAGTATAAAAAGTTGCCAAAAGTATATGAAAGTTGTAGAATATTGGCATGGAACAATCAAAAATTATAGATACGACGGAGGCGTATCACATGACTTAAGGAAATATAAATAACAACTTTATTATTGCCTCTAGGGCATATTTCCTTCAGTCTCCCACTTGCACTAGAGTCAATAATCTTGATTACATTGTAATGATTCTAACACCCATGGAGTCTTGGTGTTGATCATGTTTTGCTCGTGAGAGAGGCTTAGTTAACGGGTCTACAACATTCAGATCCGTATGTATCTTGCAAATCTCTATGTCTCCCTCCTTGACTTGATCACGGATGGAATTGAAGCGTCCCTTGAACGGCTATGCATTAATGCCGGTTCGTGTTGAACCTTTAGTACCGGTTCGTGCCACGAATCGGTACTAAAGGGGTGATGGCAGGCTGGCGTCAGGCCGGGACCCCACGATCACCTTTAGTACCGGTTCGTGGCACAAACCGGTACTAAAGGCTAACCTTTAGTACCGGTTTGTGCCACGAACCGGTACTAAAGGGGTCTGACCTATAGTACCGGTTTGTGACACAAACCGGCACTATAGGGCAATTTTCAAACTCTACCCCCCGTGTGTCGCCATCTCTGAAAAAATCAAAAGAAAATGATAAAAACTTCAAAAAATAAAATCCTTCGAGAGGTAGTTATATTACTATATCTACTAGTTAGGAAAATTTGAAAACTTAAATTTGGACATGTTTTGCAAAAAATGTAGGGAAAATGTAAAACGGCTATAACTTTTGCATACGATGTCGGGAAAAATGTATAATATATCAAAAAATTCAGCACGAAAATCCGCATCCGATGGAGACCGCCTACGGCTTGTTTGCAATTTTTTAGAATCCTCAAATTCCAAAAGGAAAAAAAGATATGGTCAAATTTAAGTTTTTTTTTAAATTTTTTTGTTAAATCTGGTCAAACTACTTATTCAAGAAGTATTAATGTTACTACATAATTATTCAAGAATATTAGTGTTACTAAATAATTATTTCAATTTTTTGAATTTTGGTCAAATCTGGTCAAACTATGGTCAAACTGTGGTCAAACTATGGTCAAACTTATTCAAGAAATATTAGTGTTACTAAATAATTACTGTTTTTTAGAATAATAGTTTCAAACTCAAACAGTGAAATGTGTGACTTCATGCTCAAGCTAAACTCCTGAGGGTTAATAGGATTGGCATCTTACTATTGTCAGGAAAACAACAAGTGCAGACTTGGAAACGAAGGAGAATAGAACCCAAAAGTTAAGCGTGCTCAGGCTGGAGTAGTGAGAGGGATGGGTGACTGGTCGGGAAGTTAGATGATTTGGAATGAGTGATCCACACTTGAGCAGTTAAGAGAGGTGATTAGAGACTAAATCACCAAATAATTCAGAAAAAATAAAAATCAAAAAAAATAATCAACAAAAATTTCCAAAATTTTTTTAAAAAAACCCTTTAGTACCGGTTGGTAACACCAACCGGTACTAAAGGTCCCCCATACCAGGGCGCGAGCTCACGCCACGTGGTGGCACTTTAGCGCCGGTTCGTGCCGAACTGGTATTAAAGGGGGGGCCTTTAGTGCCCACCAATTAGTGCTGGTTATGGAACCGGCACTAAAGGCCCTTACGAACCGGTTTTAAAGCTCCGTTTTCTACTAGTAGAGTCTGACTCAACTTCACACCTTGTAACACAGGCAAGAACCCTTTCTTTGCCAGATCCATTTTGAACTTCTTCAAAACTTTATCAAGGTATGTGCTTTGTGAAAGTACAATTAGGTGTCTTGATCTATCTCTATAGATCTTGATGCCCAATATATAGGCAACTTCACCGAGGTCTTTCATTGAAAAATTCTTATTCAAGTATTCTTTTATGCTATTCAGAAATTCAGTATCATTTCTGATCAACAATATGTCATCTACATATAATATCAGAAATGCTACAGAGCTCCCACTCACTTTCTTGTAAATACATGCTTCTCCAAAAGTCTGTATAAAACCATATGCTTTGATCACACTATCAACGCGTATATTCCAACTTCGAGAGGCTTGCACGAGTCCATAAATGGATCACTGGAGCTTGCACACTTTGTTACCACCTTTTTGATCGACAAAACCTTCTATTTGCATCATATACAACTCTTCTTTAAGATATCCATTAAGGAATACAGGTTTGACATCCATTTGCCAAATTTGATAATCATAAAATGCGGCAATTGCTAACATGATACAGACAGACTTAAGCATCGCTACGGGTGAGAAGGTCTCATCGTAGTCAACTCCTTGAACTTGTCGAAAACCTTTTGCAACAAGTCCAGCTTTGTAGATGGTGACATTACCGTCAGCGTCAGTCTTCTTCTTGAAGATCCATTTATTTTCTGTAGTCTGCCGATCATCGGGTAAGTCAACCAAAGTCCACACTTTGTTCTCATACATGGATCCCATCTCAGATTTGATGGCCTCAAGCCATTTTGCGGAATCTGGGCTCATCATTGCTTCGTCATAATTCATAGGTTCGTCATGGTCAAGTAACATGACCTCCAGAATAGGATTACCGCACCACTCTAGTGCGGATCTTAATATGGTTGACCTACGAGGTTCAGTAGTAACTTGATCAGAAGTTTCATGATCATCATCATTAGCTTCCTCGCTTACTGGTGTAGGAATCACTAGAACTGATTTTAGTGATGAACTACTTTCCAATAAGGGAGCAGGTACAATTACCTCATCAAGTTCTACTTTCCTCCCACTCACTTCTTTCGAGAGAAACTCCTTCTCTAGAAAGGATCCATTCTTAGCAACAAATACCTTGCCTTCAGATCTGTGATAGAAGGTGTACCCAATAGTGTCCTTTGGGTATCCTATGAAGACACATTTCTCCAATTTGGGTTCGAGCTTATTAGGTTGAAGCTTTTTCACATAAGCATCGCAGCGCCAAACTTTACAAACGACAACTTGGGTTTCTTGCCAAACCACAGTTCGTAAGGTGTCGTCTCAACGGATTTAGATGGTGCCCTATTTAACGTGAATGCAACCATCTCTAAAGCATAACCCCAAAACGATAGTGGTAAATCAATAAGAGACATCATAGATCACACCATATCTAGTAAAGTACGAGTACGACGTTCGGACATACCATTATGCTGTGGTGTTCCGGGTGGCGTGAGTTGCGAAACTATTCCGCATTGTTTCAAATGAAGACCAAACTCGTAACTCAAATATTCTCCCCCATGATCAGATCGTAGAAACTTTATTTTCTTGTTATGATGATTTTCCACTTCACTCTGAAATTCTTTGAACTTTTCAAATGTTTCAAACTTATGTTTCATTAAGTAGATATACCCATATCTGCTCAAATCATCCGTGAAGGTGAGAAAATAACGATATTCTCCGCGAGCCTCAATGTTCATTGGACCACATACATCAGTATGTATGATTTCTAACAACTCTGTTGCTTGCTCCATTGTTCCGAAGAATGGAGTTTTAGTCATCTTGCCCATGAGGCATGGTTCGCAAGTACCAAGTGATTCATAATCAAGTGATTCCAGAAGTCCATCAGAATGGAGTTTCTTCATGCGCTTTACACCAATATGACCCAAATGACAGTGCCACAAATAAGTTGCACTATCATTATCAACTCTGCATCTTTTGGCTTCAACACTATGAACATGTGTATCACTACTATCAAGATTTAGTAAAAATAGACCACTCATCAAGGTGCATGACCATAAAAGATATTACTCATATAAATAGAACAACCATTATTCTCTGATTTAAATGAATAAGCGTCTCGCATCAAACAAGATCTAGATATAATGTTCATGCTCAATGCTGGCACAAAATAACAATTATTTAGGTCTAAAACTAACCCCGAAGGTAGATGTAGAGGTAGCGTGCCGATGACGATCACATCGACTTTGGAACCATTTCCCACGCGCATCGTCACCTCGTCCTTAGCCAATCTTCGCTTAATCTGTAGCCCCTGTTTCGAGTTGCAAATATTAGCAACAGAACCAGTATCAAATACCCAGGCGCTACTTCAAGCATTAGTAAGGTACACATCAATAACATGTATATCAAATATACCTTTCACTTTGCCATCCTTCTTTTCCGCCAAATACTTGGGACAGTTCCGCTTCCAGTGACCAGTCCCTTTGCAGTAGAAGCACTCAATTTCAGGCTTAGGTCTAGACTTGGGTTTCTCCACTTGAGCAGCAACTGGCTTGCTGTTCTTCTTGAAGTTCCCCTTCTTCCCTTTACCCTTTTTCTTGAAACTAGTGGTGTTATTGACCATCAACACTTGATGCTCCTTCTTGATTTCTACCTCCGCAGCCTTTAGCATTGCGAAGAGCTCGGGAATAGTCTTATCCATCCCTTGCATATTATAATTCATCACGAAGCTCTTGTAGCTTGGTGGCAGTGATTGAAGAACTCTGTCAATGACACTATCATCAGGAAGATTAAATCCTAGCTGAGTCAAGTGGTTGTGGTACCCAGACATTCTGAGTATACGTTCACTGGCAGAACTATTCTCCTCCATTTTGCAGCTGTAAAACTTATTGGAGACTTCATATCTCTCAATCTGGGCATTCGCTTGAAATATCAACTTCAACTCCCGGAACATCTCATATGCTCCATGACGTTCAAAATGTCGTTGAAGTCCCGGTTCTAAGTCGCAAAGCATGGCACACTCAACTATCGAGTAGTCATCAGCTTTGCTCTGCCAGGTGTTCATAACATCTGGCGTTGCTCCTGCATCGGGTTTGTCACCTAGCGGTGCTTCCAGGATGTAATTCTTTTGTGCAGCAATGAGGATAATCCTCAATTTATGGACCCAGTCCGTGTAGTTGCTACCATCATCTTTCAACTTAGCTTTCTCTAGGAATGCATTAAAATTCAACGGAACAACAGCACGGGCCATCTATCTACAACAACATAGACATGCAAAATACTATCAGGTACTAAGTTCATGATAAATTAAAGTTCAATTAATCAAATTACTTAAGAACTCCCACTTAGATAGACATCTCTCTAATCATCTAAGTGATCGCGCGATCCATATCAACTAAACCATGTCCGATCATCACGTGAGATGGAGTAGTTTTCAATGGTGAACATCACTATGTTGATCATATCTACTATATGATTCACACTCGACCTTTCGGTCTCAGTGTTCCGAGGCCATATCTGCATATGCTAGGCTCGTCAAGTTTAACCCGAGTATTCTGCATGTGCAAAACTAGCTTGCACCCACTGTATGTGAACGTAGAGCTTATCACGCCCGATCATCACGTGGTGTCTCGGCACGACGAACTGTAGCAACGGTGCATACTCAGGGAGAACACTTATACCTTGAAATTTAGTGAGAGTTCATCTTATAATGCTACCGCCGAACTAAGCAAAATAAGATGCATAAAGGATAAACATCACATGCAATCAATATAAGTGATATGATATGGCCATCATCATCTTGTGCCTTTGATCTCCATCCCCAAAGCACCGTCATGATCACCATCGTCACCGGCTTGACACCTTGATCTCCATCGAAGCATCGTTGTCGTCTCGCCAACTATTGCTTCTATGACTATCGCTACCGCTTAGTGATAAAGTAAAATAATTACATGGCGATTGCATTTCATACAATAAAGTGACAACCATGTGGCTCCTGCCAATTGCCGATAACTGTGTTACAAAACATGATCATCTCATACAATAAAATTTAGCATCATGTCTTGACCATATCATATCACAACATGCCCTGCAAAAAACAAGTTAGACGTCCTCTACTTTGTTGTTGCAAGTTTTACGTGGCTGCTACGGGCTGTGTTGGTGTTCTGGGAATGAGGGTCCCTAGACTTGCCTGCCTGCGGCCCACGGTGTGGCTCTGCGAGCGGGCCCGTACGGCCCCTCTTCACCAAGAAGCACTCAAGACCCTCGCGAGGGGCCAAGCCTTGGGAGGCGGACGACACAAGACCTCCTCGGGAACGCCCTCACCAGGCTGGCTCGCGAGGGGCAGAGAGTTCAAGGAAAGGAAAACCTCACGAGTTTTCAATGACGTGAGCCATGACGATCAAGATCAGGCAGGCGCCAGGCGGGCGCCAGCACGCACAGTGTCCTTGTTTCGTCTTTGGTGCTAAGGAAGCAAGCGCAGGCATGGAGTACCGAGGCGTCAAGCAAATGTTTCCATATCGGTGCAACGAGACCAAGACCAATAGGACGGAAAGGCGGAGGTCACCGTGGAGCCCAAGACGGCGTCACTACCAGAGCCTTTGGCAGGCGAAGACTACTTTTGTCAGGATAAGATGTACTAGCTGTCCCCTTTCGAATTGGCCGTTGTTGGCTCCCTTCCCGCTCATTATTTGGGGAGAGGACCAGGGCCTCTATAAATAGGACTAGCCACCATAGTAGGAGGGGCAACTAATCAGAGAGGAGAGATCTGAACAACCACAAGTTCACCAAGCACAAGAACACCTCTCCTCAGGAGGCTGTTCTTCCCCTTGTACTGTTCATCCTTAGCCCAAGAGGCAATCCACCACCACCACACTGGAGTAGGGTATTACACCATAGCGGTGGCCCAAACCAGTATATATCTTGTGTCCTTTGTGTTGCGAGTTCGTCGAGCTAGCCCTTGAGATCTTAGCGAAGCTAGGACGTGGATCGGTAGGGGGAGATCTTCGTGCGCACCCCAGTGTTCGAACCTTAAGGGTTTTACCGGAACCCAAGATCCGACATTTGGCGCGCCAGGTAGGGGTGCACCGGAGCTCTCCTTCCACCAGCCGATACGCTCGTTGATCCTTCGGCGCTCTGTGGCTCCGATGTCAGGCGAATCAAGGACCAACGCTGACCGCTGGGCAGCCTGGCCAGCCCGTGCGGCGCCGCCTGCCCAGGAAGACCTCAACCCCGCGCTCCAAGTGGCACGAGCACCACCTGATGTTACGGGGCGCGGGCGGCGCGGCCAGGTGCCGTCCACCCTCACCCCATGGCAGGCACAAGCTACTGCAAGGGCCACAAGCCACGCCGCCGCCACGCCGCCGCATTCCCGGCGGGAGCAGGCAAACATGAGGGCTGCGCTCACGGTGGCTCGGGAGCTACTACGATGTCGGTTGATGGAGAGCGGTCGGGATGCTTTGCTAGAGTGCGTCGCCGAGCTCTTGGACGCCGCGGCTTTAGGAGCGCCACCCTTATGTTCTCTTCTCACGCCACAAGCTGCGGCCGGGTCGCATGGCGGACCACGCCGCGCCCGCGTGCCTACAGGCGCACCACCAGGCTTCATCGACACCGGTGCAACCAACGGAGCTGCACGCCCACTCACGCCCGCACCACCTCTGCTGGGCGCGGGCACGAGCGCTGCCACGTACGGTCCGGGCGGGATGCAACCCTACCATCCTCGAGGCGGCACGCTAGGTCGGCCGACATGGAGTGTGGGGCACTATGGCGAGGTCTTCGAGGCGGCGGCCTCGGCGGCCTACGTGCCCTGCATGGTGGACTAGGAGTACATGCTGGAAGACGAGCCTGGCTCGTTCCTCAAGCCGGGCTTGGAGGAGGAGGCGCTAGAAGCCGGCGCCTTTCATGACCCCTCCGGAAGCCTCACCAACCACGCCGGCGACAACAGGTATAGGGTCCACTAATTCCTCAGGAGTAGGCTTACGCTAACCATGGTGCGCAGGGGGATCAGGCCACAGCAGCAGATGGCGGTCCCAGCTCGTCGGCCTCCCTCTCGCCAGGGGGCATGCTGGGGGCTGCAGGAAGGAAGCCGGGACGAAGGCCCTCCCCAGCACTGTGCGGAACAAGGCGTCCCCCGAAGGTAGGCCCTCTGCCGGGGAGGTGCTCCAGAGCCTACCCCCAGCAGAGGACCCGTGGTCGCCGAGGGCGCCGCTGGCGTCCCCTCTGCCCTTGCTGGTGCCGTCCTGGTCTCCGGTCGTCCCAACGGTGGTAGGGGGTGGCGCAAGGTGGGGCCCTCGTCTGGTGATATGAAGTATGGCTCATGTATGTGAAGATCTCCTCCCGTGACACTCTCACGTAATAACGAGTGGGGCTGTACATGTCCCGGAGTCTCAAGAGTGCCACCCTCGGGCCTCAGGGGCTCCCTCCCACATCCTAGTGGCAGCACTTAGCTCCGCACTAGTGAGAAGACATGAAGACTAGACTAGGCGCCGGACGCGGCCATTTGCTTTGGGTCTCTTTTCTGTAACCCTGCCTTCTGGATTTGGATTTAAGTTGAAGTTGAATTTTCACTGATGCGCGCGGGGGTGCCTCTTATCGTTCAAAGCAATTTCTTGCTATCTGGTTCTTGCCTTATTTCGAAGTTTGCGCCTGTTGCTTCCCCCTCGCGGGCCCCTCGCGAGTGGGGCTGGGCATGGCGCACACGCGCCACGGCTAGCGCTTGCTTATCACGCCGCCCCCTTGGGTGTGTCGACGAGTTACTCAGGAGCTTCCCAGAAACTCGCAATCTCATGAGCCGGTTTTGGGCTTGTCCAGGCTAAGGTAAACCGCAATAGCAACCTTGCCCCAGGATACGTGAGTTCACGAAGACGCATATCCAACTCGACCTAAAAAGATAGAAGCAGTAGTATATTTACATGAGGGGCTTCCCCTCCAAAAATGCTCTTACAACCTCAAGGGCTGCACCCGAGCTTCTGTGTGCAGGACAAACAGCTGGGAAACACGGGATTAGTCAGACATGTCACTCGCCGCGTCCCCCGGTTCGCCCTCAGATGCGTTGCTGACATCATTGCCACCATCGCTGGCATCACCATCACCTTCACCAGTGCGGCCATCACCATCGTCGACCACGTCGCCCGCGTCCGCCGCGACCACCACCCCATCTTCATCGGAAGTGAAGGCCCTCACTAGCGCGTCCACATTGTCTTCCACCCATCGCGACAGGTCGCCCCGGATGGCCTCAGGTACAAGAGCGATGGCGGCGTCAAAATTGAAGTTGGGGTCAGCGTTCTGGAGATGGCTGAAGACGCGGGAGAACACACGCCCGAGCAGGCCGCGGCTCCTCTCTTCAACAAGTTGGCGAGCCCTCTCGGAACGGTTCTCCAGGCACGTCACCACGTCGGTGAAGAAGTGGAGGTGGCTGGCGTAGTCGTTCGCGTGGGGATGAGGAGCATTCTCATCACAGATGTGGCCCAGGGCGATGTTGGCCCTGTTCCTGAGGTCCTGGAGCATGTGGGCGTGCACGCGCTCCAGTGTTCATCGCTGAAGCACTTCCTCCTTGTTCTGCCGCACGACGGACTCAGCGTCAGCGACTCGTTGCTAAAGAGGGAGCAGCTCGGCGCGGGCGGCTGCGGTGGCCTCCTCGCGTCGCTCCACCTCGGTCAACCTGGACTTGAGGGAAGTAGTCCTACCAGTGGCCTCAGCTTCCACAAGCTTCAACTTCAGGTCAAGCCTACCCTCAAGACCCGCACGAGCCTTGGCCACCCGGTGATCGACCTCCTCTAGGGCTCTGGCCTCGCGTGCGCCGAAAGCATCCTCCGCCTAGGCAACTTGACGCTCCCTCTGTTGGGGAACGTAGTAATTTCAAAAAAATTCCTACGCACACGCAAGATCATGGTGATGCATAGCAACGAGAGGGGAGAGTGTGATCTACGTACCCTTGTAGACCAACAGCGGAAGCGTTAGCACAACGCGATTGATGTAGTCGTACGTCTTCACGGCCCGACCGATCAAGCACCGAAACTACGGCACCTCCGAGTTTTAGCACACGTTCAGCTCGATGACGATCCCCGGACTCCGATCCAGCAAAGTGTCGGGGAAGAGTTCCGTCAGCACGACAGCGTGGTGACGATCTTGATGTTCTACCGTCGCAGGGCTTCGCCTAAGCACCACTACAATATTATCGAGGATTATGGTGGAAGGGGGCACCGCACACGGCTAAGAAAACGATCACGTGGATCAACTTGTGTGTCTAGGGGTGCCCCTACCCCCGTATATAAAGGAGCAAGGGGAGGAGGCCGGCCGGCCCTATAGGTGCGCCAAGGAGGAGTCCTCCTCCTAGTAGGAGTAGGAGTAGGACTCCTACTAGGAGGGGGAAGGAAGTGGGGAGGGAGAAGGAAAGGGGGGCGCCGCCCCCCTCTCCTAGTCCAATTCGGACCAGGGGGGAGGAGGCGCACGGCCCACCCTGGCTGCCCTTCTCTCTCTCCACTAAGGCCCATATGGCCCATTACTTCTCCGGGGGGGGGGGGGGTTCCGGTAACCCTCCGGTACTCCGGTTTTCTCCGAAATCACCCGGAACACTTCCGGTGTCCGAATATAGCCGTCCAATATATCAATCTTTATGTCTCGACCATTTCGAGACTCCTCGTTATGTCCGTGATCACATCCGGGACTCCGAACTAACTTCGGTACATCAAAACTCATAAACTCATAATATAACTGTCATCGAAACCTTAAGCGTGCGGACCCTACGGGTTCGAGAACAATGTAGACATGACCGAGACATGTCTCCGGTCAATAATCAATAGCGGAACCTGGATGCTCATATTGGCTCCTACATATTCTATGAAGATCTTTATCGGTCAGACCGCATAACAACATACGTTGTTCCCTTTGTCATCGGTATGTTACTTGCCCGAGATTCGATCGTCGGTATCTCAATACCTAGTTCAATCTCGTTACCGGCAAGTCTCTTTACTCGTTTCGTAATACATCATCTCGCAACTAACTCATTAGTTGCAATGCTTGCAAGGCTTATGTGATGTGCATTACCGAGAGGGCCCAGAGATACCTCTCTGACAATCGGAGTGACAAATCCTAATCTCGAAATACGCCAACCCAACATGTACCTTTGGAGACACCTGTAGAGCTCCTTTATAATCACCCAGTTACGTTGTGACGTTTGGTAGCACACAAAGTGTTCCTCCGGTAAACGGGAGTTGCATAATCTCATAGTCATAGGAACATGTATAAGTCATGAAGAAAGCAATAGCAACATACTAAACGATCGAGTGCTAAGCTAACGGAATGGGTCAAGTCAATCACATCATTCTCCTAATGATGTGATCCCGTTAATCAAATAACAAATCTTTGTCTATGGTTAGGAAACATAACCATCTTTGATTAACAAGCTAGTCAAGTAGAGGCATACTAGTGACACTCTGTTTGTCTATGTATTCACACATGTATTATGTTTCCGGTTAATACAATTCTAGCATGAATAATAAACATTTATCATGAAATAAGAAAATAAATAATAACTTTATTATTGCCTCTAGGGCATATTTCCTTCAGTCTCCCACTTGCACTAGAGTCAATAATCTAGTTCACATCACCATGTGTTCTAAGATCAATAGTTCACATCTTTATGTGGTTAACACCCATAGTTCACATCGATATGTGACCAACACCCAAAGGGTTTACTAGAGTCAGTAATCTAGTTCACATTGCTATGTGATTAACACCCAAAGAGTACTAAGGTGTGATCATGTTTTGCCTGTGAGAGAAGTTTAGTCAACGGGTCTGCCATATTCAGATCCGTAAGTATTTTGCAATTTTCTATGTCTACAATGCTCTGCACGGAGCTACTTTAGCTAATTGCTCCCACTTTCAATATGTATCCAGATGAAGACTAAGAGTCATCCGGATCAGTGCCAAAACTTGTATCGACGTAACCCTTTTACGACGAACCTTTTGTCACCTCCATAATCGAGAAACATATCCTTATTCCACTAAGGATAATTTTGACCGTTGTCCAGTGATCTACTCCTAGATCACTATTGTACTCCCTTGCCAAAATTAGTGTAGGGTATACAATAGGTCTGGTACACAGCATGGCATACTTTATACAACCTATGGCCAAGGCATGGGGAATGAATTTCATTCTCATTCTATTTTCTGCCGTGGTCGGGCTTTGAGTCTTACTTAATTTCACACCTTGTAACACAGGCAATAATTCTTTCTTTAACTGTTCCATTTTGAACTACTTCAAAATCTTGTCAAGGTATGTACTCATTGAAAAAAACTTATCAAGCATCTTGATCTATCTCTATAGATCTTGATGCTCAATATGTAAGCAGCTTCACCGAGGTTTTCTTTGAAAAAATCCTTTCAAACACTCCTTTATGCTTTGCAGAATAATTCTACATTATTTCCGATCAACAATATGTCATACACATATACTTATCAGAAATGCTGTAGTGCTCCCACTCACTTTCTTGTAAATACAGGCTTCACCGCAAGTCTGTATAAAACTATATGCTTTGATCAACTTATCAAAGCGTATATTCCAACTCCGAGATGCTTGCACCAGTCCATAGATGGATCATTGGAGCTTGCATATTTTGTTAGCACCTTTAGGATTGACAAAACCTTCTGGTTGCATCATATACAACTCTTCTTTAAATCCATTAAGGAATGTAGTTTTGTTTATCCATTTGCCAGATTTCATAAAAATGCGGCAATTGCTAACATGATTTGGACAGACTTAAGCATCGCTACGAGTGAGAAAATTTCATCGTAGTCAACACCTTGAACTTTGTAAAAAAACCTTTTTCGACAAGCTAGCTTTGTAGATAGTAACACTACTATCAGCGTCCGTCTTCCTCTTAAAGTTCCATTTATTTTCTATGGCTTGCCGATCATCGGGCAAATCCATCAAAGTCCATACTTTGTTCTCATACATGGATCATATCTCAGATTTCATGGCCTCAAACCATTTCGCGGAATCTGGGCTCATCATCGCTTCCTCATAGTTCGCAAGTTCGTCATGGTCTAGTAACATGACTTCCAGAACAGGATTACCGTACCACTCTGGTGCGGATCTCACTCTGGTTTACCTACGAGATTCGGTAGTAACTTGATCTGAAGTTACATGATCATCATCATTAGCTTCCTCACTAATTGGTGTAGTAGTCACAAGAATAGATTTCTGTGATGAACTACTTTCCAATAAGGGAGAAGGTACAATTACCTTATCAAGTTTTCTACTTTCCTCGCACTCACTTCTTTCGAGAGAAACTCCTTCTCTAGAAAGGATCCATTCTTAGCAACGAATGTCTTGCCTTCGGATCTGTGATAGAAGGTGTACCCAACAGTCTCCTTTGGGTATCCTATGAAGACATATTTCTCCGATTTGGGTTTGAGCTTATCAGGATGAAACCTTTTCACATAAGCATCACAACCCAAAACTTTAAGAAACGACAACTTTGGTTTCTTGCCAAACCATAATTCAGATTGTGTCGTCTCAACGGATTTAGATGGTGCCCTTTTTAACGTGAATGGAGCTGTCTCTAATGCATAACCCCAAAACGATAGTGGTAGATCAGTAAGAGACATCATAGATTGCACTATATCCAATAAAGTACGGTTATGACAATCGGACACACCATTATGCTGTGGTGTTCTAGGTGGCATGAGTTTTTGAAACTATTCCACAATGTTTTAATTGAATACCAAACTCGTAACTCAAATATTTGTCTCCGCGATCAGATCGTAGAAACCTTATTTTTCTTGTGACGATGATTTTCCACTTCATCCTGAAATTATTTGAAGTTTTCAAATGTTTCAGACTTATGTTTCATCAAGTAGATATACTCATATCTGCTTAAATCATCTGTGAAGGTCAGAAAATAACGATACCCACCGTGAGCCTCAACACTCATTGGACTGCATACATTAGTATGTATTATTTCCAATCAAGTTTGCAGCTCGCTCCATTGTTCCGGAGAACGGAGTTTTAGTCATCTTGCCCATGAGGCATGGTTCGCAAGTACCAAGTGATTCATAATCAAGTGGTTCCAAAAGTCCATCAGTATGGAGTTTCTTCATGCGCTTTACACCGATATGACCTAAACGGCAGTGCCACAAATAAGTTGCACTATCATTATTAACTTTGCATCTTTTGGCTTCAATATTATGAATATGTGTAACACTACGATCGAGATCCAACGAACTATTTTCATTGGGTGTATGACCATCGAAGGTTTTATTCATGTAAACAGAACAACAATTATTCTCTGACTTTAATGAATAACCGTATTGCAATAAACATGATCAAATCATATTCATGCTCAGCGCAAACACCAAATAACACTTATTTAGTTTCAACACTAATCCCGAAAGTATAGGGAGTGTGCGATCATGATCATATCAATCTTGGAACTACTTCCAACACACATCGTCACCTCACCCTTTACTAGTTTCTGTTTATTCTGCAACTCCCGTTTTGAGTTACTACTCTTAGCAACTGAACCAGTATCAAATGCCGAGGGGTTGCTATAAACACTAGTAAAGTACACATCAATAACACGTATATCCAATATACCTTTGTTTACCTTGCCATCCTTCTTATCCGCCAAATACTTGGGGCAGTTCCACTTCCAGTGACCAGTCCCTTTGCAGTAGAAGCACTTAGTCTCAGGCTTAGGATCAGACTTGGGCTTCTTCACTTGAGAAGCAACTTGCTTGTCGTTCTTCTTGAAGTTCCCCTTCTTCCCTTTGCCCTTTTCTTGAAACTAGTGGTCTTGTCAACCATCAACACTTGATGTTTTTCTTGATTTCTACCTTCGTTGATTTCAGCATCACGAAGAGCTTGGGAGTTGTTTCCGTTATCCCTTGGATATTATAGTTCATCACGAAGTTCTACTAACTTGGTGATGGTGACTAGAGAATTCTGTCAATCACTATCTTATCTGGAAGATTAACTCCCACTTGATTCAAGCGATTGTAGTACCCAGACAATCTGAGCACATGCTCACTAGTTGAGCGATTCTCCTCCATCTTTTAGCTATAGAACTTGTTGGAGACTTCATATCTCTCAACTCGGGTATTTTCTTGAAATATTAACTTCAACTCCTGGAACATCTCATATGGTCCATGACGTTCAAAACGTCTTTGAAGTCCCGATTCTAAGCCATTAAGCATGGTGCACTAAACTATCAAGTAGTCATCATATTGAGCTAGCCAAACATTCATAACGTCTGCATCTGCTCCTGCAATAGGTCTGTCACCTAGTGGTGCATCAAGGACATAATTCTTCTGTGCAGCAATGAGGATAAACCTCAGATCATGGATCCAATCCGCATCGTTGCTACTAACATCTTTCAACACAATTTTCTCTAGGAACATATCAAAATAAACACAGGGAAGCAACAACGCGAGCTATTGATCTACAACATAATTTGCAAAATACTACCAGGACTAAGTTCATGATAAATTTAAGTTCAATTAATCATATTACTTAAGAACTCCCACTTAGATAGACATCCCTCTAATCCTCTAAGTGATCACGTGATCCAAATCAACTAAACCATGTCCGATCATCACGTGAGATGGAGCAGTTTCATTGGTGAACATCACTATGTTGATCATATCTACTATATGATTCACGCTCGACCTTTCGGTCTCCGTGTTCTGAGGCCATATCTGTATATACTTGGCTCATCAAGTATAACCTGAGTACTCCGTGTGTGCAAATGTTTTGCACCCGTTGTATTTGAACGTAGAGCCTATCACACCCGATCATCACGTGGTGTCTCAGCACAAAGAACTTTCGCAACGGTGCATACTCAGGGAGAAAACTTCTTGATAATTAGTGAGAAATCATCTTAAAATGCTACCGTCAAACTAAGCAAAATAAGATGTATAAAAGATAAACATCATATGCAATCAAAATATGTGACATGATATGGCCATCATCATCTTGCGCCTTTGATTTCCATCTCCAAAGTACTGTCATGATCTCTATCATCTTGATCTATATCAATGTGTCGTCACGTGGTCGTCTCGCCAACAATTGCTCTTGCAACTATTGCTATCGCATAGCGATAAAGTAAAGCAATTATTGGACGCTTGCATCTTACGCAATAGAGAGACAACCATAAGGATTTTGCCAGTTGCCGATAACTTCAACAAAACATGATCATCTCATACAACAACTTATATCTCATCACGTCTTGACCATATCACATCACAACATGCCCTGCAAAAACAAGTTAGACGTCCTCTACTTTGTTGTTGCAAGTTTTACGTGGCTGCTACGGGCTTAGCAAGAACCGTTCTTACCTATGCATCAAAAACCACAATGATAGTTTGTCAAGTTGGTGCTGTTTTAACCTTCGCAAGGACCGGGCGTAGCCACACTCGGTTCAACTAAAGTTGGAGAAACTGACACCCGCCAGCCACCTGTGTGCAAAGCACGTCGGTAGAACCAGTCTCGCGTAAGTGTACGCGTAATCTCGATCCGGGCCGCTTCATCCAACAATACCGCCGAACCAAAGTATGACATGCTGGTAAGCAGTATGACTTATATCGCCCACAACTCACTTGTGTTCTACTCATGCATATAACATCAACACATAAAACCTAGGCTCGGCTGCCACTCTTGGGGAACGTAGTAATTTCAAAAAATTTCCTATGCACATGCAAGATCATGGTGATGCATAGCAACGAGAGGGGAGAGTGTGATCTACGTACCCTTGTAGACCGACAGCGGAAGCGTTAGCACAACGCGATTGATGTAGTCGTACGTCTTCATGGCCCGACCGATCAAGCACCGAAACTACGACACCTCCGAGTTTTAGCACACGTTCAGCTCGATGACGATCCCCGGACTCCGATCCAGCAAAGTGTCGGGGAAGAGTTCCGTCAGCACGACGGCGTGGTGACGATCTTGATGTTCTACCGTCGCAGGGCTTTGCCTAAGCACCACTACAATATTATCGAGGATTATGGTGGAAGGGGGCACCGCGCACGGCTAAGAAAACGATTACGTGGATCAACTTGTGTGTCTAGGGGTGCCCCCTGCCCCCGTATATAGAGGAGCAAGGGGAGGAGGCCGGCCGGACCTATAGGCGCGCCAAGGAGGAGTCCTCCTCCTAGTAGGAGTAGGACTCCTACTAGGAGGGGGAAGGAAGTGGGGAGGGAGAAGGAAAGGGGGGCGCCGCCCCCCCTCTCCTAGTCCAATTCGGACCAGGGGGGAGGAGGCGCGCGGCCCACCCTGGCTGCCCTTCTCTCTCTCCACTAAGGCCCATATGGCCCATTACTTCTCCCGGGGGGGTTCCGGTAACCCTCCGGTACTCCCGTTTTCTCCGAAATCACCCGGAACACTTCCGGTGTCCGAATATAGCCGTCCAATATATCAATCTTTATGTCTCGACCATTTCGAGACTCCTCGTTATGTCCGTGATCACATCCGGGACTCCGAACTAACTTCGGTACATCAAAACTCATAAACTCATAATATAACTGTCATCGAAACCTTAAGCGTGCGGACCCTACGGGTTCGAGAACAATGTAGACATGACCGAGACATGTCTCCGGTCAATAACCAATAGCGAAACCTGGATGCTCATATTGGCTCCTACATATTCTACGAAGATCTTTATCGGTCAGACCGCATAACAACATACGTTGTTCCCTTTGTCATCGGTATGTTACTTGCCCGAGATTCGATCGTCGGTATCTCAATACCTAGTTCAATCTCGTTACTGGCAAGTCTCTTTACTCGTTTTGTAATACATCATCTCGTAACTAACTCATTAGTTGCAATGCTTGCAAGGCTTATGTGATGTGAATTACCGAGAGGGCCCAGAGATACCTCTCCGACAATCGGAGTGACAAATCATAATCTCGAAATACGCCAACCCAACATGTACCTTTGGAGACACCTGTAGAGATCCTTTATAATCACCCAGTTACGTTGTGATGTTTGGTAGCACACAAAGTGTTCTTCCGGTAAACGGGAGTTGCATAATCTCATAGTCATAGGAACATGTATAAGTCATGAAGAAAGCAATAGCAACATACTAAATGATTGAGTGCTAATTAACGGAATGGGTCAAGTCAATCACATCATTCTCCTAATGATGTGATCCGTTAATCAAATAACAACTCTTTGTCTATGGTTAGGAAACATAACCATCTTTGATTAACGAGCTAGTCAAGTAGAGGCATACTAGTGACACTCTGTTTGTCTATGTATTCACACATGTATTATGTTTCCAGTTAATACAATTCTAGCATGAATAATAAACATTTATCATGAAATAACGAAATAAATAATAACTTTATTATTGCCTCTAGGGCATATTTCCTTCACCCTCGTCTCCAGTCATTCGAGCTCAAGGCTACGCTCCATGGCTTCCAGCGCCAGCGCCACCTCGCGCTTCCGGATCTCTTCCTCTTTGGCGGGCGTCCCCCTAAATGATGCCAGGGCGGCTCTGCGTGCCTCCAGTTGCTGATCCAAGACGGTGCTGCAGGCTTGGAGCTCCCACGCGCGCTTCTCCGCGACCTCGCGACGGCGGTCAGCTTCCCGAGCCTCTTCCAGAGCTCGGGAGCAAGCCTCACAGGAGGCTGCGAGGGAAGCCTCGGCCTTCGCATTATCGAGCTCGCATTGGAGGCGCTCGAGGTTGATAGCCACCTTCAGCTTACGCCGCTCCTCCACCAGCCGAAGACCCTCGGCCACAAGGCGCGCGTCCACATCCACGAGCTCTTCACCTCCTGAAAGAGCTCGTGGCGGACAATGCTCCTTTCTTGCGGCGACTCGAGCATGCTGCTGACTCCGTCCTCTGCCGCGGGGACTGTGGATGGGGCCCGAAGCGGCTCGCCTCCTTTCAACATGGGGACTGGGGGTTGGCGCCCGCCCAGTTGCGGGCCATGCCTCATGAGGAGCCCGAACGAGTGGAGGCCCGCTGCTTGAAGAGGAACCCAAGACCGAAGCCATCCAGCTTCCGTCCATGACCAGGGGAGGAACCCTTGGCACGCTTGTTGTACTCCAAGCAAGGTCGCGAAGGAGAGACGACGAGGGCGCGAGCTCAAGACGCCTTGTCGATGGGTTGGCTTCCCCAGTCGACTCCATGCCGTGAGCAGCGCGCGGGCTTGCAGCGCTCGAGTCCAGCAGGAGAAACGAGGTGAGAGGAGGTTGCTTCTCAGGAGATTCCGCGGCCTTGGCGGAAGGGATCCTGAAGAGACATCGTCAGGAAGGGAAGCAGCACGCGGAGAATCACCAAGATAAGGTACTTACTCGTCAACGGCGATGTACTTTCTCCGTTTTAACGGCCCGAAGGTGCTGCTGCTTGGGGACCCCCTCCTCTTGCGGAGCTCTTCGAAGTCCACACAAAGCCAGTCGAAGCGCTGGACATGGCGGTCGACATGAGGCCCAGCTGGAGAAGCGCTCGAAGGGGCAGCCCCAAGAGTGCCAAGTTGAGGGGAGCTATGAGGCCCTATCTCGTGGCGACCTGCCGAGGCCTCAGGAGCCCCGACCTCGGGAGACGCGGGCTGCGTCGCCCCCTCAACCACCGCCCTAGGGCAAGAGTCGCGGGTCCCCGAGGACGACGCCTCGGGAGCCCTGGGCGGCATCAGCATCTCGGTGCCTTCACCATCAGCCCCCAGCGGTGCTTGCCCCCTACATCCACACTTGGGGCGAGCTCGACCCCAGTGGCTGGGAGAGGAACCACGACGATGGGGTTCTCATGGGGCCCCACGAGGCCGACTGGACACAGCCCCCACTCATCGAAGGAAGGCATATGCTCAGCGAATGTCGCCTTGTTCAAGCAGCGGTATAGAAGGCAACTCTTCCTTGGCATGTCATATGGCAATGGGACACCCGTCAGGACCTCGAGCACCGTTCTCCGCGCCTCAAGGTGGAGCCCGGACTCCTGAAGTCTCATGTGGTCCTTGCTGTTGAGCAAGGCCCACATCGGTCGAGAGTGGCGCTGAAGTGGAGCGATTCGGCGCCGGACGAACTCCTTCACCACCATAGGCACAGTCACATCAAGGTCCTTGAGCCACTTCAGCCTGAGCCAGACAGGGGCAAGGTGCGAATCAGCGAGCCTTTGGTGGCACCAACCGGAGTTGGGAATAGCGGGCGCTGACGGAGAAGAGAGCAGGGGGCTGAGCACTCCGACATCAACAAATACCCACCGTGCCTGAAACCCGCTCATGGATGGTGGGAGCTTGAAGTCAATCCCCGCGCCGGCCGTCGCCGCCACGGCCTGAAAGCTCAGGCATCCTAAGCTCTGTCGGGGATCCATCAGGTGCAGCGAGAAGAAGTGGCGGAGAAGGGCCACTGAAGGGGCAATGCCTACCATGGCCTCGCAAACAAAGGTGAAGACGGCAAGAAGGGTCACGGATTGGGGATCAAGGTGCAGCATGTGGATCTGATAATGAGCAAGCACAACGTCGAAGAAGGCGGAGAAAGGAGGAACCAAGCCAGCCCAAAGGGCATCAATGAAGAATGGGATCTCGGTGGCTGTCTGGTCGACGCGAGCATGAGATGCAGGCCAAGCCACCGTCCTTCCCCACTCATTGAAGCTTGAGGCGAGCATGGGATGCACCTTGTCCATGGCTTCCTGGTTGAGCACCAGCGACCTGCCAACGGTAGGCTCAGCAACCGGGCGTAGCTCGGTGGAGGACAGGGGACTCTTCCCTTTCTCCGACTGGTCCGGGGCCATGGCGATGGGAGGATTGAGCTTAGATCGGATCGGGGGGGGGGGAGAGGCTGAGCTACAAGGAAGCGGAAGAATTGGAGAGTGTGCGGCAACAACGGGAGGGAAACCGTGTAGACCGTGGTGGCCGCCTAGCCAGGTGGGTATCAAGGCAGCGTGGGGAAGCGGAGACGCCCACGTCCAATCAACCGCCACGCGATGACCAGGGCTGCAGTCTATTGGGGCCCGCAGCGCTCCGCACTTGCCCCTTGGCTTCGCCTCGAAGCCAAGCCCGAGCGCGCCTTGGGCCCGGGGGCTACTGTCGGTGTTCTGGGAACGAGGGTCCGCAGACTTGCCTGCCTGCGACCAATGACGTGACTCTGCGAGCGGGCCCATACGACCCCTCTTCACTAACAAGCACTAAAGACCCTCGCGAGGCGGACGACACAAGACCTCCTTGGGAATGCCCTCACCAGGCTGGCTCGCAAGGGGCGGAGAGTTCAAGGCAAGTCAAACCTCGCGAGGTTTCAATGACGTGAGCCATGACGATCAAGATCAGGCAGGCGCCAGGCGGGCGCCAGCGCGCACAGTGTCCTTATTTCCTCTTTGGTGCTAAGGAAGCAAGCGCAGGCGCGGAGTACCAAGGCGTCAAGCAAAGGTTTCCATATCGGTGCAACGAGACCAAGACTAGCAGGATGGCAAGGCAGAGGTCACCGTGGAGCCCAAGACGGCGTCACCACCAGAGCCTTTGGCAGGCGAATACTACTTTTGTCAGGATAAACTGTACTAGTTGTCCCCTTTCGAATTGGCCATTGTTGGCTCCCTTCCCGCTCAATATTTGGGGAGAGGACCAGGGCCTCTATAAATAGGACTAGCCTCCATAGTAGGAGGGGCAACTAATCAGAGAGGAGAGATCCGAACCACCACAAGTTCACCAAGCACAAGAACACCTCTCCTCAGGAGGTTGTTCTTCCCCTTGTACTGTTCATCCTTAGCCCAAGAGGCAATCCACCACCACCACACTGGAGTAGGGTATTACACCACAACGGTGGCCCGAACCAGTATAAATCTTGTGTCGTTTGTGTTGCGAGTTCGTCGAGCTAGTCCTTGAGATCTTAGCGAAGCTAGGACGTGGATCGGTAGGGGGAGATCTTCGCGGGCACCCCAGTGTTCGAACCTTAAGGGTTTTGCCGGAACCCGAGATCCTATAGGCTGAGCAAGAACCGTTCTTACCTACGCATCAAAAACCACAACGCGGTATAGTGATTGCATTCCGATCTTCAGAAAGAACCTTGTTCTTTGAATCCGATTCAACTAAAGTTGGAGAAACTGACACCCTCCAGCCACTTGTGTGCGAAGCACGTCGGTAGAACCAGTCTCGCATAAGCGTACGCATAATGTCGATCTGAGCCGCTTCATCTAACAATACTGCCGAATCAAGAATCAACCAGTGACGACAAGCAATATGTATATACCCATGCCCACAACTCCTTTGTGTTCTACTCGTGCATTATAACATCTATGCATAGACTTGGCTCTAATACCACTGTTGGGGAACGTGGTAATTTCAAAAAAATTCCTACGCACACGCAAGATCTATCATGGTGATGCATAGCAACGAGAGGGGAAGAGTGTTGTCCACGTACCCTCGTAGATCGTAAGTGGAAGCGTTATGACAATGCGGTTGATGTAGTCGTACGTCTTCACGATCCGACCGATCCTAGTACTGAAAGTACGGCACCTCCGCGATCTGCACACGTTCGGCTCGGTGACGTCCCACGAACTCTCAATCCAGCTGAGTGTCGAGGGAGAGCTTCGTCAGCACGACGGTGTGATGACGGTGATGATGAAGCTACCGGCGCAGGGCTTCGCCTAAGCACTACGATGATATGACCGAGGTGGATTATGGTCGAGGGGGCATCGCACACGGCTAAGGGATCAATGATCAACTTGTGTGTCCTAGGGTGCCCCCTACCCCCGTATATAAAGGAGCAAGGAGGGAGGCCGGCCGGCCCTTGTGGCGCGCCTGGAGAGGAGGAGTCCTCCTCCTAGTAGGAGTAGGACTCCCCTTTCCTAGTCCTACTAGGAGGGGGAAAGGAAGGAGAAGGGAGAAGGAAAGGCCCCGCCTTCCCTAGTCCAATTCGGACTAGAGGGGGAGGGGGCGCGCAGCCTGCCCTGGCTGGCCCTCTCTCTCTCCACTAAGGCCCATGTGGCCCATTAGTTCCCCGGGGGGTTCCGGTAACCCTCCAGCACTCCAGTTTTCTCCGAAATCATCCGGAACACTTCCGTTGTCCGAATATAGCCGTAAAATATATCAACCTTTATGTCTCGACCATTTCGAGACTCCTCGTCATATTCGTGATCATATCCGGGACTCCGAACTACCTTTGGTACATTAGAACACATAAACTCATAATATCGATTGTCACCGAATGTTAAGCTTGCGGACCCTACGGGTTCGAGAACTATGTAGACATGACCGAGACTCATCTCCAGTCAATAACCAATAGCGGAACCTGGATGCTCATATTGGTTCCTACATATTCTACGAAGATCTTTATCAGTCAAACCGCATAACGACATACGTTGTTCCCTTTGTCATCGGTATGTTACTTGCCCGAGATTCGATCGTCGGTATCTCAATACCTAGTTCAATCTCTTTACAGGCAAGTCTCTTTACTCGTTCCGTAATGCATCATACTGTAACTAAATCATTAGTCACATTGCTTGCAAGGCTTATAGTGATGTGCATTACCGAGAGGGCCCAGAGATACCTCTTCGATACTCGGAGTGACAAATCCTAATCTCGATCTATGCCAACTCAACAAAAACCATCGGAGACACCTGTAGAGCATCTTTATAGTCACCCAGTTACGTTGTGACGTTTGATAGCACACTAAGTGTTCCTCCGGTATTCGGGAGTTGCATGATCTCATAGTCATAGGAACATGTATAAGTTATGGAGAAAGCAATAGCAAGAAACTAAACGATCATCATGCTAAGCTAACGGATGGGTCAAGTCAATCACATCCTTCTCTAATGATGTGATCCCGTTAATCAAATGACAACTCATGTCTATGGTTAGGAAACATAACCATCATTGATTCAACGAGCTAGTCAAGTGGAGGCATACTAGTGACACTCTGTTTGTCTATGTATTCACACAAGTACTAAGTTTCTGGTTAATACAATTCTAACATGAATAATAAACATTTATCATGACATAAGGAAATATAAATAACAACTTTATTATTGCCTCTAGGGAAGATTTCCTTCATCTTCACAATAAACATTCGAACATAGATTGAACGAATGAATTCCAAGTTAACATTACACGAACATTAAGGTGAGAAGCCACTTAGATAAAGGTTAAAGAATTAAACAACAAGGTACAATGGGAACAAATAAGTGGTAAGGATTACCCAATCACAAACCAAATATCTGCCGGAAGAATAAACTAAGAGCTACTTGAATTCCCACCTATAAACACCCAAAACTTTCTGGTTATGGAATCTGGTGTTGGGGATACAGGGAGGCACAATATATATCACACAACTAACAAGCCCTATGCTCTAGTTGTATCCATCCGTCAACACATAACCAAGAAAACTCCAGAAATCTTGTACCTCAACCTTCGAAAAGCATCTGTTATACGAGATATGGCAATACTCCCGAACTCCCCCAGTACTGGGTGGCGTCGAGGTTATCTCACCACTAGCTGCATAAAAGAGATTTTCGATGTCGGCGAACTCAGGTATTTCAGAACTGCAATGATAAAATTTTGACGACAACACCTCGAAGCTCAACTCCCCAGGACACTGCCACAAACCCTAAATGTCAGGAGGCACCAAGAACAATGTTCTCGTCACAAGAATATCGGAACGAATCCAAGATACCCATGTGATCCTAATTTTTTTTTGTGAAATTTGAGGAGAGGAAAGTCAAAACATCTATGTCAGGAGGCCTCACCAGAGCGACGAAGGGGCAGAGGAGTAAAAAATAATCCTACTCTCTGATATATATAATCCTAAGACTCAAATTATTTTTGTTCTAGACTCAACAACGTCAGCAATTCGATCAAGCAGGGGGCTCCTAAGTCGGGGATGGCTCTGATTACCTACTAGTAACGCCCACGATGCGGCTATATCCCCACGTGTCGAGGCATGACTTAGAGGCATAACCGCATTGTGGTTTTGTCGCACGAAGGGTCATCTTCACACAATCCCATGTAATGAACAAGAAAGGGATAAATAGAGTTGGCTTACAATCACCACGTCACACAATAACATAGTAATTCATACATCATCGGAGTACACTCATAGTCTGACTACGGACAATCCAAAAGAAAAGAAGATAACCCCACATGCTAGATCCCCGATCGTCCCAACAAGGCACCACTACTGATCGTTAGGAAAAGACACGTAGCAACGGACCAGGTCTTCATCGAACTCCCACTTGAGTTCAGTAGCATCACCTGCACTAGTATCATCGACACCTGCAACTTTTTTGGAAGTATCAGTGAGTCACGAGGACTCAGCAATCTCAAAACCCGCGAGATCAAGACTATTTAAGCTTATGTGTAGGAGGTGTTTATGAGGTGGAGTTGCAGCAAGTGCTAAGCAAAAATGGTGGCTAACATACGAGTACAAGAGTAAGGTGAGAAACTACGCAACGGTCGTGAAACTAGAAGCGATCAAGAAGTGATCCTGAACTACTTACGATCATTCATAACCCAAACCGTGTTCACTTCCCGGACTCCGCCGAAAAGAGACCATCACGGCTACACACACGGTTGATGCATTTTAATTAAGTCAAGTGTCAACTTCTCTACAACCGGATATTAACAAATTCCCATCTGCCACATAACCGCGGGCACGACTCTCGAAAGTTGATACCCTGCAGGGGTGTCCCAACTTAGCCCATTACAAGCTCTCACGATCAACGAAGGATATTCCTTCTCTCGAAAAGACCCGACCAGTCTCAGAATCCTGGTTACAAGACATTTCGACAATGGTAAAACAAGTCCGGCAAGACCTCCCGATGCACCGACCTAGCCTGATAGGAGGTGCGCGGTCTCGTTCTCAGGGTACACCGGATGGGTTAGCCTCATGTATATACCAAATACCTCGAGTTTCCCTGAGGCGGCCCCGCAGTCTGCCCGGTTTGGACCAACACTCATGAGGAGCACTGGCCCGGTTTGTTGATTAAGTCCACGGGTGCCGGCAAGTCCCTATGCAAGTTTTTAGTTGTTATTAGGCAAATGGTAAAACCAAGGTTGAGCCTTGCTGGAGGAGTTTTATTCAAAGCGAACTGTCAAGTGGGTCCCATAACCCCAACCGCGTAAGGAATGCAAAATCAAGGAACATAACACCGGTATGACGGAAACTAAGGCGGCAAGAGTGGAACAAAACACCAAGCAAAAGGCTAAGCCTTCCACCCTTTACCAAGTATATAGATGCATTAATTAAATAAGAGATATTGTGATATCCCAACATATCCATGTTCGAACATGGAACAACCTGCAAGGCACCTACAACTAGCAACGCTATAAGAGGGGCTGAGCAAAAGCGGTAACTTAGCCAAACAACGGTTTGCTAGGAAGGTGGGTTGGAGGCTTGACATGGCAATATGGGAGGCATGATAAACAAGTGGTAGGTAGCGCGACATAGCGATAGAGCGAACAACTAGCAAGCAAAGATAGAAGTGATATCAAGGGTAATGATCATCTTGCCTGCAAAGTTCTCAAGTTGTCGAAAGCTTGCTCCTCGTTAGTGTACTCAACAGGTTCCTCATTCACGAACTCACCTCCCGGCTCTATCCAAAGGAAGAACACAAGCAACAGAACAACAATCAATCACAGTGCAACTCACAAGCAACATGATGCAAGACATGACATGGAATGCAAGGTATGATGTGCAATGCATATGGTTACACCGGAAGGGAAAGGATGATCAAGGCATCAACTTGGCAAAACAATCATGCCGCTGGAAAGATGAGGTGATTTCGGTCGAAATCGATATAAGGATCATCGAAAACGGATGCACGGTTTGAAAAAGACAAGCAGCACAAGAATGATGCAAATCTGCACTTAACAACATCATAGCACTTAGAATGCAACAATAACCTATGCTACAACACTCCAACATAGCAACAAAACATATGGCATTAAAGTACACATGAAGCTCTACAAATCATGAACACTGAGCTCCTACTGGAACTCACTAGAACAAGCCTAGAATAGAATGGAAAAAATGCAAAAATGAATAGCTTATCAGACTGAACAGAAATTCATGCATCAAGACAGGAACAACATCATGTAGCAAAGTTTAAGCATAGCAAACCATATGCCACAGGGACATATTACATTACACAAGTTCATGGCATGATAGTACTAAATGCACTTAATAAATCTCCCTTACTGAGCTTGGTCCAAAAACCCACAGAAAGGTTGGTAGCATCAAGGCAAACATGGCAAATGATATGGCTATTAACAGACTTGGAATAATTCATGTCATGGCAATATGCAGATTCATGATGGCAACTTTGCAAGCTTGTGGCACTCATCATAGTGCACCAAATGACATGGAATAAAATCTAGCATGAAGTAGGCTTGAAAATGAAGCTATCCATGTGCAAAATCACCTCATAGCATGATTGAAATAAGTCACACAAAAAGACAAAACAACATCATGATGTAAAATGACATGTTCATGAACTTGCTCAAATGCAAAAAGTAATGCCACCACTGGATTGGTGGGATTTTTCTACCCCCAAAACACATATAATATGTGGGGGTTGCTGTAGAAAAATGCTCACAAGTGCAATAAGTTGAAACCTGCCAAAAAGGGAAATAGACAGAAATCGAAAAACCTGAAATGGACTATGTCCCGATCTGAACTTGCCAGATAAGGAAGGGCCCGAATTGGAAAGGCCCAAAATGGACAAGGTACCCGATTTGGCTAGAGACAGAAGCATGCAGATGGCAGGTGGGCCCGTGGGTCCCACGTGTCATGTGAGAGGGTGTGTGTGCGGGTGTGAGGCTGACAGGTGGACCTGGCGATGCGTGAGGCTGACCAGTGGGGCCCGCGGGGTCCCACACGGTGCTCGAGCAAAGGAAGCAGGGGAGGGCACCAGCGACAGGCAGACGCGACGGAAGGCTCGCCGGAGTTGCTCCGGTGGCATAGCGGAGCGGCGGAGCAATGCAACGGATGCGCGTGGAGAAACCGCACACCCGCATGGCACTCGACGCACCTAAAGACGACGAAGGCAGCGCCAGCGGCGACGAATAGAGGCGGCGCCGACGAGCTCAAGCACGACAACTATGGGCCATAACGGAGCGGCGGAGATGCGTGGTCGATTCAACTAGACACGACGGAGACGACGGACACGCCCAGAAGCGCTACCGTGGTCGGAGCACTCGCCGGAGGCAAGGTCCGACGGCGATGGGCTCGGGCATGCGTGACTAGCATGACTAGAGCATGCAAAAGAGAGGGATAAGGAGGCGGGGTGAAGCGCAAGCTCACCACGAGCACGAAGACGCGCTCGGCTTGGCGAGAGGAGGTCGGGGCGGCAGTGATGTCGATCGAACACCCGCGACGGCCGAAGTCGAAGAAGAAGAGGTCAAAGTTGCAGAGGGCTTCGGCTACCGTAGTCGACGACGGGGACGTAGTTGACGACGGGGAAGAAGAAGGACACGCTAGGAAAGGCGGAGGTCGACGGGGAGCATGCCGGCGACGATGACGCGCTCCTGGATGTGCTCGGGCACGACAGAGATGGCGGATCTAGGGGTTAAGGTGCGCTAGCGGTGGCGGCGAGGGAGAGGGGGAACCCTAGTGGAACAGTAGGGAAAGGAGAAGGGCTTAAAAGGGGCTAGGGTGAGAGGCGCGAGCTCACGCGCTCTCGGCCACGTGGTCCCCATGGCGATGACAAGAGGAGGACGAAAAGGTGGGTGGCGTCTACAGGCCAGGCGCTGACAGGTGGGGCCGAGGCAACCACGTGGCGAGGGACTAGTGGGGGTGTGCGGGTGAGCGGGTGAGAAAAGGCAAGGAGAGAGAGCGCGAGTGGGTGAGCTGGGCCGCGGGGCGCGGGCCTAATGGCGCAGGGTGCTAGCTGGGCTGGCCTGGAGGCCGAGGCCCAGGTAGGCTGTTGTTGCTGCTCTCTTTTCTTTTTTCTTTTTCTTCAGACAAAAACACAAAAGGAAAAGTGCAGGGGAAGTGAAGGGTAGTTTTAGAAATATCACAATATTCCCATGAACAAGGATTTATGCCAACGTACCAAGAAAGAAAACTCGGTCAAAAACACGCCCCCGCTTCCAGGTCGCGAGAGTCGTCGCGCACACACACATAGACATAGACATGCATATTCGTGTTTATGTAAAATTCCATTTCCATTTCCATCTCCATCTCCAATCATATTTGTCCAACTGACACATTATTTACGTTGTTAATTATATACGCGGCAATATTAACGTACAACATCTCATGTTTGCGGGCGTCCGGACCGCTGCCACGGTTGCTCCTGACCAACCCGAACCCTCTTCATCACCCGCGTGTGCTTCCTACCCGAAATGGTCAGTGCCGCATTCATGCCCGGCCAGAGCGGACGCGACCTCTCACTGGCGCCGGCATTGAACTGGCGTGCCGGCCGAGAGAGCGTCGCCCGCGCCGCTTCCTGGTGCACGCGACTGCTCAATAGCCAGCCACAACATGCATGTAAAAATTTCTTGGGAGTCCGTGTTACAGCTAGCTGTCCTCCCCAACTCGTCAATCTCTTCCAGTAGTACTAGTACTCCATGGCGCGATCCATCGACAAGCAGGCGAGAAAGTTATCGTATACTCAGTTTGCGGTGAGTGGCATGCTGAGCGACCGTGTGGGGTCGAGCCCTGGAGGAGGGTGAGACACGAACACGACAGACATGATTTAAACATTGGTTTTGCTCAATGGCGTGATCCAACGAAACGAAACGTTGGTTTCTCTCCGTTTCCATTTTTTCTCCGGAAAAACGGAAACTTTCCACTCCATTTTCATTCCTACTCCAAGGTTGCCCTATTACAACATTCCATCAAATACAAAGGAAAACTAACACGCATGCTGATGCATCTCAATGATTCATAGATCATAGCCAATATTTACTTCAAAACTAAAGACAAAAGTTGTGAGAGAGTGTATGAAAGAAAAACTATTGATGGGGTCACTATGACTTAAACCCTAACCCTAAACAGGATTTAATTTCCTGGACAGGTAGAACCTATCAAAGGAAATACTGCTGGCACCCTCGGATCATACGATGCTTTTGTGCAGTTCCACTAAAATCGAGCTGAGCATCCCTGATGGCAAAGATATTGAGGAAGTGTGATTAGAATAATAGTACTGGCACTAGTTCATGAGACATAAACTCATCACAAGTAGAAGCCAGTAGAAGTAGAGAAAGATCGACATGGAGATGGAGCTACGTGGGGAGCTGCGGCAGTGGAGCAAGCCGGCTACAAAAGGAAGATGGACTACCTGGGGCGTCGGGCTGTAGCGAGAAGGGCGGTTGGGACGCGACATCGGCCCATACAGCGGTGACCCCCGATTGCGATTCCCCGACTGTGGATTTTCTCCCTCGCCGATGTCGACCGCGTCTACGCAGAACATTGTTCCCTTCCCCCAGCTGCGGGATCAGGCCGGATATGTGACTAGTGGTGTGGCCACCGTTGTTCTATGCTTGTGAAGAGAGCAACCCAAGCAAGCAGGCTTGTAGCTTAGGCTCCTGCTAGTGTATATATAGTGGTTTTCTTTTTCTCTCCATATCAACCATTTTATATTGCGTACGTGTCATTGAAGAGTGAAATGATGGTTGCTTCTTCGGACTGACTTACTGTGTGATTTGACTGCTCCTTTAGTGGCCCTACACGTACTCCCCCTACGTGTATGCAATAGTCACACATACACATGGACGCAAAAACGCGCGCGACGCCCTAATGCATGCATGTCCGAGCACACGACGGAACACACATGGTCACGCTCAAGTGCTCAACCTACACGTGCATGCACACACATACTCAGCCAGGGTGAGCTAGTGACCATATAAACACCGGAAAATGTATATATTGAGCGCAATGAGCGTATTATGAAGTCCACTGACCGTATTTTTACAAATATACAGTGACAGACAGTGTATTTATCTCATTTGAAATTAAGCCATATTAACCAGAGAGGAGGCAGTATGGACTAGCATTACTTTGTTGTGTCCCGTCAACTTGCCGAACGAGGAGAAGCTTGCAGGATGGGAGAAGCTTGCACGCGGTGGCTCGCAAGACAAGGAGAAACTTTTAACTAATGCAAGCTGTCCTTCGCTCAGGCGGTGGACGTGCAACAGTTAATTCGGTGTCAGATTGCCAAAAGCATACACTATACTAGTACTATTATTGTTGCACTTCCCGAAGAGGCGAACATCCAAGCGCAAATTTTACTAGTACTACTACTATAGTCTATAGAGGTACTATACTAGTACTAGGAACCGGATGGAGGAGCGTTTGCACTCTTATTATATTTTTAAAATGTGATAAAGCAATCTTCAACACATTTGGTTCTCTTCGAGGGTTCTCGCATGTGATAATGGAAGTTGATTGCATGGAACACTCGCCACAATTCTCGCTTATTTCTGGCTCATATGCTGTTACAAATAGGAGCGCTTGGTAATATTTCCTCTTTTTTTGTTATTCAGCATGTAAACAGGTCAGCAAACCTTGCGGCGCATCTTTGTGCGAACCGTGCTTGCTGCACTTTGAATGTGGCCGAGAGCTGGCTTGATGAAACACCTCGCTTCCTACTTCTTTTTTTGCGGGGTACCTTGCTTCCTAGTGACCAGTGTCTTGGCTGATCGTCCTAAGAATGCTTATATATGAATAAAGCTCTCTCATTTACCCGCAAAAACGGTTAAGCCATATTAACCGGAAAGGAGGGGGTATGGACTAGCACTACTTGTTGGTGTGTCCCGTCAACTCGCAGAACGAGGAGAAGCCTGCAGGACAAGGTGAAGCTCGCTTACGCCTTTTGACTAATGCAACGTACCCTCGCCCAAGCGGTGGACATGCTTCAATTCATTCGGTGTCAGATTGTCAGAGGCATACACTGTAGTACCGAACATGCAGAGTACCATCATTGTTTGACTTCAGGAAGAGGCGAAGAGCCAAGCGCAAGGTTTAGTAGTACGAGTAGTACTAGTACTAGAACCGCATGGTGGAGCCTCTGTACTCTTATTTTTCTTAATCTTTGATAAAGTACACATTTATTCTAGAGAAGGGCGGAAAATGGCAGCCCAACATGTAATGATGATATCGATCAGCCATGCTCGAATATATCTTGGCCTCCGTGCGAGCCCATTTGTGTATTCTCGCTCCTCGTCTCTCTCAAGGAACGGTGGGTTGGCCATTTTGCCGTCAATTGAGATTGGTTTGCTCACACTCCGGTCCCACATGTCAGTGATATGCCAAGAGGAGGTGCGTTGACCGACTGGCCATACACGTACTTGGTTTTGCACCTTCATACTACTCCTCCCTCCGTCACAGTTTACAGGGCGCGCTTCATTATGATGCATTTCTCTCAATGCATTTCCACCACCAGAGAGACTTTAGACGCATTTGGTTTGATGCTCGATTAATTAGGGCATGGTAACCGCAATTTTCTCTCGATGTAGTACTACGGAGTGGAGTAAGTGCATGCATGTGTCTACCCGGGGTGGAAGCACTGCATGCATCTATGTACGCATTATTTCCTCTAGTAATAGACGCCGTGCTATAACTACCAATGCTATTTTTCAGGCCGATTGCTAGTCGCCTTGGTCCCAGAGATTTTCTCTTTTTCTGAAGCGCGCTCTATAAACAGTGACGGATGGAGTAGTATGAGCGGATTCAAAGAAGAGCGTATTGATGGTTGCTTCTTCCGAGCAACTTACAGTGGGAAAAGGTGGGGCTTATGATTTGACTGCTCATTACTCACTATTAATGCGGCGCAACGACCGGTCTGAGTCTCCCATGCGGCTGTGCACTACCCCCTCGATTCTTAAATATACTTCAGAGTATTTTTCTTTCTAGAGATTTCAATGAGTGACTACTCAAATATTTGTCTTTTTAGAGATTCAAATGGACTACTACATACGGATGTATATAGACATATTTTAGAGTGTAGATTCACTCATTTTGCTCCGTATGTAGTCACTTGTTGAAATCTCTAGAAAGACAAATATTTAGGAATGGAGGGAGTACACATACGAAGCAAAATGAGTGAATCTACACTCTAAAATATGCCCATTTAAAATTTGTAAAAAGACAAATATTTAGGAACGAAGGAGTATAATTTTGTGCATGGCACATGGACCCGGATGCCGAAGAGCCTTCTGGCAATGCTATCAAGCTTCCAGCATTTGTTTACATAATTGACGTACTATACAAATAATTTTCCAGCGACATGAAATTGTACAATGGTGTGAGCTTTCAGCTTTTGTTTCGTGTGTCTTGCCATCGATGCTCTTTCGGAAACAATAAAAACCAACTTCCTTGCTAATCAAAGCTAATATTTACATCATAACTGAAGACAAAGTTGTGAGAAGGTGTTAAATTAAAATTGATCCATGCTTTCATTGGCAGCAACGTCCCTCCAGCTCTCTCTAAATCAACAAGGCATGTTGGGAAAAAAAGTAGCTGTCTGGAGCATGCAGCATTCCGATCATTTTGTGTAGTTCCACTAAAATAGAGCTGAGTGTCCCTGTTCCAAAGATATTAAGTGTGATTATGATAATAGAGGACTGCTGATGAAACAATAAACACACAAATAGAAGCTGGTCACCTTTGCGGTCTCTCTTAAGACTAACTAGTTGGAGAATATTAGGCTCGGAGTTGGATGAGGAGGATAGAGAAAAACCAATCTCCCTTTGTGCAGTCGCAAAAAAAGTGATTTGTGCAGTTCACCAAAAGGTCGCAATAGCAACGAGGTGAAATGGATAGCCCTGGTTGCAAAAAGAGGTAGAAAGGAAACAATTACTGGCCAATAACAGTTGATGACACATGCGACGAAAAAAAAGAAGCATATTCCTTGTACTAAGGGAAGATAACAACATAGTTGTGTTTGTCTAAAACGGTGTGAGGACGATATTGCAATATGGAAAGTACGCCGGACGAGCTACGTTTTGGGAACAGAACTATGGAAGATCCACATGCAGCGACGTGGGAAGACGGGCAGTGGAGCAAGGCCGGAGGGGATACCTGGAGGTTGTCAGGATGTAATTAGGTGAGCGGCGGCGGGAGGAATCTACCCATACTGCGGCAGCGAGCAGGTGGTGTAGGCCCTACCACGCCGGAGCTTGGTCAGAAAGAACGGCGTGTACCGCAGATCGGGACGTGCTACCTCTGCACCGTCGAATGGAGAAACGATGCACGTCCTCCCTTTCCGTCGGCAGACGAGATGCGGCCGGATCAGTGACCAACGGTGAGAGAAAGAGAGAGGCCACCGCAGCCTTGTGTGAGATACTCTGAAGAGAGACAAACCAGGCAGGCAGGCTCCATTGTATATAGTGGAGCGGACTACCTTTTCTCCATAAAAATCGTTTTATATTCTGTGTACGTGCCATTGAGCGATATAACTTTATTTAAAAATAACGCGCCAACGCATCGAGTCGAACTTTGTTTCATGCACGTGTGGTACAGGACCTCCGTAGGTAAACAACCGCTACACACGTTCAAATTAGCACGTGGGCTGCCATTTCGTACAGAAATGAGCTCCACCGTGTACCCGCACGGGTGTGGCTGGGCACGAAGCGTGAGTATGTGCACGGTGCACCTATTCTCTTCTTGTATACGTACAAACCTACGTGGGGTTGTGTGAGAGAGATACAAACGTAGAGAGATATAGTGTGTGGGTTCGTGAGAATTTGGGGGGGGGGTCAATCAAAAAATGTAACATATGCAATGTGTGTGAAACAGAGTCCTGGATATATCATATATATAGAGGGGGCGATCCACGAGAAGAGAGTGGAGGTATCATCGGCTTGAGGTGTCCATAGAATCGAAGAGAGGGATGATGTGTGTGTGTGCGCGCGCGATCGATAAAGAGTGCCATCAAATTTGTGTGTGCCCACGTCAAAGATATAGAGTGGCTGGCCTACTGGAACGTGAGAGGGGACATGTGCAGTTTGTCTCTGTGGCATTGATACCTACCTACAACGCTCGACTATCGGTGTGTGGTGAGGGAGGGGGGAGGGAGGCCTAATTAACTATAGAGGTACAATGGATGGTATATGTGTGGAGGAGGAGAGAGGCCTACCTCATGTATTAAGGGAGATCGATCTACCTCATGTATTAAGGGAGATCGATCGGCATCCATGCATATGTGTAGGAGAGGAATAAGGTTGGGAGAGAAACAGAGCTAGAGTGTTGGAGGGGGTGGTAGTGGAGTTGCTTCTAACAATGGTGGGATAGGCTTGCTAGACAACCGGAGGGCACGCCTGCAATATCAATAAGAGAGGGGATGGCTGCCTGTCTGTGCACGTGCGTGTGAGAGATGGTTCAGGAGGCATGCACGAATGATGAGGGGGCGATATGGATGTGGTAAGAAGACATAACTACATAGGAAGATCAATCGTCCTTTGTCAGAGAAAGGAGAGACATAACTTGTGAGGTACGTCGATCGATGGGGGGGGGGGAATAGTTAAAGTCGGCCTAGGTATATGTTGGGAGATCGATCAGTATACATGCATGTGTGTGTTAGAAGCAAATGAGGCACGGGGAGAAGGATAGAGAGAGAGGGATGCATCTAGGAGGTGGTGCGAGAGTCATACTATATCGAGGGGGGAGAAGTGTGCGGGTACGAGATCGATGAAAAGAGTGGTGGGAGTGAGGCATGGACAGTGATAAGAGAAGAGGGGAAGCTTGTGTTTTGTGCTAGGCACACCTGGCTAGAGAGGCATATCGATCGATGTGTGTTGTAAAGAAGGAGCTGGGGGGCCTACACACACCGTGGGTGAACGACCTAAAGTGAAAAGACGAATTTGCGCGATGGAGCTAGAGAATGTTGAGGGAGGGTTAGAGGGATGCAGGCGTATGCATGCACGAGAGAACGTTAGCGCTAGCTAGCTACAAAGATAAGAGGATTGTGTGGGTGTAAAAGACGAATAGAGGATCATACTTCATTATAAAAAGCGAATTCAGATATTTGAAGAATTTATCATTGTGTTTTAAACCGACGCATGTGTGAATATATATAACGGTGATACACATGGTGTGGTTATGAACATGTTATACTACATATAATATATTTTATCTTTACTCTTATAAAAAACAGAGTTGTTGATGATGGTGCCATCCTGCAATATAGGCCATCCGATTTATATCTGACGGATAGGAAGGAAACTATGGCAATTTTGAAAAAAGATACCACACCCCTCACCATATTTGCAAATTAGGCCTCCCCTTGATCATGTTGATGTTCTGTGGAACGCATGGGCATCTTGCTAGTACTACGTATAACATATAGAACATTGATCATAATTTGGGCTAATGTGTGGCTTTTGCAGCTCAGGTCTAAATACTTGTCATAATGTAGCGGGCGGGGCACTATACTATGTGTGATAAACACGGTGTACACGTATGGAACATGGTTTAGATTATGAATATATAGTTAGTACATCAAATGTACTATTATTTGGAATCAACATCAAGTGTATTCAAAAAATAGAATTCGAGTTCATGTAGTACACATAGTTCATATCTATCTCTATTGTAATCATGTGGTGTGTTATTAAGGTAATACATGAATGATGGTTGAAGTTGGCAACAATCATGATTGTAGATTGTTATTGAAATAGAGAAACGAATTCAAATTCAGTTCGAATTGCAGCAGTAGTATAAACATTTGGAATGCACTAAAATGTTGGTATGAGTAGGTTACATGCATTATACAGCAAGCGAAAAAATTTAATTGGACATAACATGGATTCATACTACCAAATAACATTTAATTGCACTAAATTGTTGGTATGAGTAGCTTTAAATAGCATTTTTATAGTAAAACGGGCAAGACTCTATCTTTGTGTGGTGTGAATAGTTTTATTTTTTTCGTTTTCTTTTTGGTTGAGGGAAGTGCGAATTGATTCGGTACGTACAAGCACAATATTACATGTTAGGCTTGTCCCTAAAATTCAACCCGCGCCTTGTTATATCCCGAAAATTCAGATATCATGCTCCCAAAACTGGCGCCTTCACAACCCGCGCCTTGCTATCACGAAATTACAACGCGCGCGAAAACTCCCTCCAGCTGCCAAATCCCGACACGCGAAATCCCCCTTCTAACCTTGAGCCGAAAGGGTCGCTAGTTCAAATCAGTGCGGGGTACTTTTGTAACACACCCTACATTTTGGACAAGTGCATCCCTAAGTCATGGTTCACCCCCTCCCATCGCCTCCTTTTTGCCATTCGAAATCCCAGGCCACCATAACCTCTCCGCTCCAGCCGCGAAACCCCACCCTCCTCCGTCCACCACCTCACCGCTGCCCAGCCGGAGCCTCTTCCCCAACGACGTCGTCCACCGCAATAGCTCGACGTCCCTCGTCCAACTCCCCGGATGAGGATCCTCGTCCATCTCATCGTCCCGCCGGTTCAGCCGCCCCATCCTCCACCTCTAAGGAGCTGCTCTGATGATCGCCTCATCTATCGCGGCTGCTTCATCCCCCACAGCGCCGCCTTAACTTGCTCCACCGGAACCGCAGCATCCTCACCGACTCCTCGGATGAAGCCGAGGCCTACTCGGCGCCACCAAAGAGGTTGTACACTCATCGCATCGCACCTTCTCCTTAGCTCGACCTCCCGGCGCCGACGGTGCTCCATCCCGCACCCCCATGGAGCGGCAACCTTGAAGCCGGCGTCATGGGCGACATCTCCACGGCTGCTCTCCCCCAGTGCGAGGCCCCTTCGGCGGCGGCGTCCATACCAGCCGGATCTGCTGCTGCTGCTCCGGCTGTCGCTCGCTCGCTCGCGCTGCTGCTCTGGCTCCGGCTCTCGCTTGATCGCTCGCTTGCCTAGCTGCTGCTGCTCTGGCTCTCGCTCGCTTGCTCGCTCGCGCTGCTGCTGCTTCTCTCCCCCTCGCTCGTTCTGCTGCTCTGCTTCGATTTAGCTACACTTCAGTCAATTAAATCGACTTTTGGGTCAGTTGATTTTCAGGGGGTGGGGGGCTCGCCGGAGTTAAGGAAGAACCACCTGCAATGGGGACGGGGGCTCGCCGGAGAGGTACCCCACTATCTATCTTAGGGTTCAGGGTGGGGGCGGGGGGCCTATAGGGCTGGCCGGGGCGGCGGTGGACCGGCGGTGGGGAGTTGTTTCGGGGCGGCAAGGCGGCGCTGGGTCCGGCGGTTTGGCCGGTGGTGGCTGACTGCTCAGGGGGGTGCAGGTTGAAGATGAACCACAGGCCCTCCCTAAACTACATGTCAAGTGCCTCTCTGCTACCATTGCGTTCAGTTTTGACAGTAGCATTCAGATTCCATAGTAAATTTCAGTTTCGATAGTTAAGTTCAGAGTGAACAGTTTTTAACTCATCTGTTGTAGTCAGGTGGTTTTTGGTGATGTAAATTTTACATCTATTTTACATCATCTATTGGAGATGCTATTAGAATCCCACTTGAGATTGACGATGTCTGTCTTGTGCTGCTTCAGCCTTGACGTCTTATGGCTCACCTGGGCTGCTCCAACGACAGAATGATCCATCAAAATAGAGCAATGTCCTAGACTCCATCTACAGATTCCTCAGATCTTCCTCCACACCTCCGACAGCCACCTTTGCCTCAACTGCTTCAGCGACCAACCCTGATGCTGAGGTCGACATGGCTACGGCAAAGAGGTTGTACACTTGTTGCATCACTTATTACTATACATTCATGTCGATCCATTAGGGCTATTTTGGTTCAACAGAAAAACATAGCAATAGGGAATTTTCCAATGGCACTCTACTATTCAATTATTCATGCATTTTCTTGAAAGGAATGAAGCAAAACATCCACCTGGACCTACTTTTCAAAATCCTATGCATGAAAACAAGACCAAGTGCATTAGTGGCAGAATAACATTCTAACTATACACACTTTCATATGGTTTCACTTTATTTTGGCCATGTTTCTTTGCATTCCTCTGCTCTTCAAATTCCTGTAAACCAAACACTCAAGTTGACAGAAATCATGTGTTTACAAATGTTCTATTTACCATGTGCATTCCTATCATATTCCGGTGTTTTTCCTATCCCTGCGTTTTTAGAATCATGCAAGCCAAATGAGCCCTTACAGAATTACTTCAGTTACAGGTAGGTGTCGAAGGGAACTTTGTGTGGTTTGTCCTGCTCCTGCCGCGATGTAGTCCACCTCAACTGAGCTGCTCCATCGACAGAAACATCCACCAAACCAGACATCACGATGCCTGACCGTATTTCGCCGCCTCAGATCTCCTTCCCTGCCGCAGGCACCCACCACAACGGCATCACCATCATCGACTCAGCAGATGAACCTGAGGAGTACACGGGTCTACAAGAGAGGTCGCACTCTTTTGTTTCTGCTTATGTTATGCATTGCTTAAAATTACCTACTACTTTATCGTCCTGTTCACCTCTTGGACTCCAAGTCAGGTCCAAATTAATGTTCAAACTTGAGTTCTAAATTAGTTGTGGGGCACATATCGAGGAAGCAATGAATAGTATCTCTGTCTAATATCTGGTTCACCTAGGGTATGCCTATGTTGTTCATCTTGGGTGGGAAACAAATAGTAAAGCAATCATCATCTGTATTTTTATTAAATTAAAGAAATCATTAGCCTGCTATCATTATTTTTGGATCCATCCACTGGTTGTTACCATCACACTAAATTTCTGCATGCTCTCCTTACATAATCTCACCATATTTTTTTCGTATGCATGTCAGATATTGTACACAGTCATGTTGAACATGTAGAGAAAAAGAGAATAGTTTTGCTCGGCAATACAATGTCATGCAGACTTCGCTCCATGGTGGGTTCAATGGCAAACCCTCCCCACCCCTCTCCAGATTGTAATCCAGAGGAAGATATTTGTTCTGAGGCGGATTCAGACGCCGCTGACCACTCCTATTTACCCCCAAGGTGTTTGCTCTACCTTGGCATGATGATGTTAGTCATATCATGCATATGTTGCCTTGCAATGCCTACTTTTGACATCATATATGTCATCTGCTTAGTTTAGACATGTTCTGTAATGCCACCTATTTAGTTTCTATATCATATATGGGAATTGTGCAGTCTCATGTCTTTTAGCCAACCATAATATACGTGAAATGTGCAATGCCATCCTGTTTAACCAGGCATCATATATTTGAATGATATCTTGCCCATCCTTTTCTTCATTACATTTCCATTTGTCGACAATGTTTGTACATTAAACTACTCTTCCTGTGAATCATCCATTTGGGTTGGAGATTGAAAAATCTGGAGTGAAAACAAGGCCTTCAGCGCAGACAGGGCTACCTGTCGAAGCAGATCTCTTGTTGGGTCCCGATAGCTCCTCAGAGATGGATTCGGAGACAGATGACCAGTCCTATTCCCCCACCGAGGTGTATGCTCTAACTTGGCACGGTTATACTGCTCATATCATGCATATGGTGTCTTGCATTGCATAGATTAGACATCATATGCACAATATTCAACACCATGTTCTTAGTTCAGACATCGTATCTAATGCCCTCTGTTTAGCATATAAATCACATATGTGAATTAAATGATGTGATCCTGATTACTTAGATAACATGTAGGTGAATTATGTCATGCGATCCTGTTTAGTTATTCATCATATCTTTGAATTATGTTATGCTATGATATCTAGTTTAGATAGACATCATATATGTGAAATTATGTGATGCTATCTGTTTTAGTTAAACAATATACATGTCAACTATTTCATGCCCTCTTTTTTCCACACTGTCTATTGCATCTGTCTCTCATACAATGTCTATACATTCAACTATGTTTCCTGTTTATCAACCATTTGAATTGGAGCGGGTGATGCCAGCATCTAGTGGACTAAAAACACGGTCTTCAAATAAAACAGTGCTACCTCTTGGTGGAGATAGCACCCCGGTTGTACATGCACGAGAACCAGCCCTACCACACATAACCCAAACTCTCGCAGATTGTACCCCTACTGCGATGGACAGAGAACCAGCTTCACCCAATCTAACCCCAACCCCAGCAGATAGTAACCTAGTTCCTGTTGACACGACACCATCTCCACCACAAAGCTCCCAAACAAGAGCAGTTAGTAAGGCAGCTCCAGTGCCTAAAGGGCCAGTACTACCATGGCGAACCCCAACTCCACCAGTTAGTACGCCTATTCCTGTGGAGGAAGCACAACCAGCTAGTCGTAGTTTAGCATCTATCGCATTTGATGTTGTTAAATCGTATGTGCGTCTCTTCCCATCTTGGAAATATTATACTGAAGATGAAAGAAAATGCCAGTTGTAGGTGTTTGTCTAGGAGTTATGTGTAAGTAATGTTATTCATGGCAATTACTTTGCTTTGTCCCATACATCATACCTCCATGATGGTTATAATACAGCAAATTTTCCCATTTTTCTCTATAGAGAAGGACCGATTTGGAAACTCAGGATGAGGTAACCTGTGCTAATACCTCTGCTATCTTCAAGAATGCTTGATGGCAGTATCGGAATTACCTGAAGAAAACGTACTTCACCGGCAAAGAAACTCATCAAATTCCCTTACGTTCTCCTGAGAAACATTTACTGGACGATGACTGGGAACGCCTTGTTCTGTACTGGTCCCGAACCAAGAATGTGGTAAGGTCTATGAGCTCATTTTCTATTTTTCAGTACTATATTCTTGTGTCTTACTGTACTCTATTCATGTAGAACAAGTGCCTAAACCTGAAGAACAATTGTTCTAATTTAAGATTCCATTGCTATCATAGTTCAAAAAAGTGCTAGGCGTTAATTATGCGTTTTGCCACCGCCTTGCGCTTTACTGACCAAAGCGCATGCTTATGAGCAGTTATGCATAGATTAAGCGTAGTTATGCGCAATGCGTTTCGCCAACGCCTAGAGCCTAGGTGCGCTTAAGCGCTCGCTTAGGCGCGCCTTTTTTAACTATGATTGCTATCGTGCATACTGCTTTGCTCTTGTATCACTGTATTTACTCATACAAACTTATTTTTAAATTGAAGGATCCAATCGAAACTTCAATGGCACAACAGGTATGTTCACGCACATTTCTTTAACAGGCTTGCTCTTATCAATAGCTCTGTTGATTTCAATTTCAATTGTGTATACAGTTGACTTCTCATATCATGCACATTACTAGCATCACAACAGAGCCAATAGTGTTGTTGTACATGTAGACCCGTGGTACCCATCTGAAATCTTGTTGTGCCGTGTAGTTTCCCATGCTTTGTATTCTTTCAATGCTGCTTTGTCTTGAACTGATATGATTTGAACCGTGTCTCTATTTTGATTTGGCAAGACAATGCAGTGACCATAGGACATAGATATATGTTTGTTTGATGCTTTTATTATGTACTAGTACTTGGCAATAGAAGATTTGGTAGTTTAATCCTGTCCACCTTACTAATGAACTGGTTCACCGAAATGAGTTTCATATACTAGTACATGCTAAACTGTTATGTGTCTGCTTGTTTCTTCTTTTAGAATGCTGACATAATTTTGGGGAAGAGTGCCTTATTAAGCAATGGTAAAGGACGTAATGCAGATAAGGTTCAGGATAGTGACACATCCTTGTTGGTCTCCAACAAAGCTGATAAAACAACTAAGGAAGACTATCTCGAAGACAGTGAGACAACCCCAAAGTCCTGTCTTGGTTTAGTGTTGGAGTTACTGGCCACTACCGCTTGCACAAGCTATTCAAACTCACTGTCTGAATCAGTTTGGTTTCTTGAGTCTCAACTACAAGATGAAAGACATCGATCAGCTGTGCTGCGACAAGAAGCGGAAGGACTGCGGAAGTCCCTGGAGCATTCAGATGCATACTTTCTGGTGCAACAGCAAGCGTTGGAGGATTTTAGCACCTAACATGACAAAGTTAATAAGCTTGCTAAGCTTATTGCCAGCATGGTGGATACCATGTTTCTTGAGCTCTTCTGAAGTTGTTTCAGTTATGCTCTTGTTTTGCTGCCGCGTTTATTTGCACTAGTGGCCAATTTTGACGGCCAGTGTATGTAATATGCTGCTTTGTTCCCTATATTTGCACTAGTGGCGAACTTTGATGCCCAGTGGATGCAATATGTGTAATAGCAGTAATAGGCTAGCGTTAATTGCTTGCTTATTTATTTCCTTATTGTCTTGTTTAGTTGTTTGCTTGCAGTCACTGCAGTTCTTTTTTTTGTGTTTTTCTAGTGGCCACAATAACCTATTTTCGGAAACTAGGCCAAAATAACCATGGCAACACACGGACTATTGTAACCATGGGCCTCCTGCGGGCCATATGATCCATGGGCCTTCTACGGGCCATAGGATCCATTGGCCTTCTATACGGGCTGTAGGATCCATGGGCCTTCTACGGGCCGTACGATCCATGGGCCTTTTATGGGCCGTAGGATCCATGGGCCTTCTACGGGGCGTATCGTCATTTCGCCAATCATGGGTCGTACTATTCATGGACAATAACGGGCCGTTTATTGGCCGTATTTGATAACTCTATGAAAACAGCCCAACGGGTTTTTTTCGACATGAAAACGGCCCAACGTATTAATGGGCCACAAACGGGCCGACTGTAACCACGGGCTGAATTTGGCCCACAAGCAGAAAATGACAGTAACGGGCCGTAAGTAACCGAATGCTGGAAATGAGCCCAAGAATAAATGGGCCCTGAGAAGGCCGAAAGATATCATGGGCTGGAAACGGCCCAACGGAATAATGGGCCGTTAATGGGTATAAAGAGCTACACTGTTCATTACGGGCCAGTTTTACCACGGGTCGTTAAGGGGCTGAGGGTTACTAAGGGCCTCATATGGGCCGAAAGACGTCATGGGCCATACATGGGCCGGAAGTTAAAATGGGCTGGAATTATATTGGACGGCCCAGATGACGCTACTGGGCCTAATTCGGATAGGCCGTAAACGGGCCCTACGATAGCGGGCTGCAAATGGGCTATATGCGAACAAGTCGTTAACGGGCTTGACGTGGGCCGGCCCGCTACCTTTTGACCAAGTCAAACAGGTCGGCCTTTTCATAAGAATGGGCCTCTGTTGGGCCGTGCCACGTGTCAGCATATCATAGGCGCTTTGGGTCCAATGAGTGGATGACATCTATCCCAACGGTGAGCCGACACGTGTTTCCTCCAGCCAAAGATGATTTTACATGTGGAAAATCCCCATTGGTCGGGGTTGTTAATGGGTTATCAGATCCAAAACCGGACCCGATAGCTTAACGGCGTTCCGTTATGGTGGATGCCACATGTCTGTCACCCTTGACGAAAGCACTTCTGTGACGCGTGATTTATCGTCATGGAAGTGGACACTTCCGTGATGATAATTTTGGTAATGTCATGGAACACTTCTACGACAGCACAGGTATGACTATCTTGATTCTGTCATAAATTTGTCATGGATGTACATGCATGACAGAAATCGTGACCTACTATGACAAACACGTATCATCACGGGAGTGAATTTTTTTGTAGTGTCTCCTACTGGATTGATACCTTGGTTCTCAAACTGAGGGAAATACTTATCTCTACTTTGCTGCATCACCCTTTCCTCTTCAAAGGAAAAACCAACGCAAGCTTAAGAAGTAGCATCTCACAGCACATGATCTGTATAGCTAACTCGACTGTGATCTTTGACATTATTGCACACAATTGGTTTCTTCAACTGTGTGCCCTGTAGAGCGCATAATTAATTATCACACTCGAGTGTCCATCATCACCCTTCTGTGTAACTTTGACCTCATCACCCATGGGTAAACTTATGACCGAAGCCATTCCACACACTTCATTTTTACAAAGCTTTTTGCCAATAAACGCCCGCGATTTGTCCCTCTTCTAGCCGACGTGTGGCCAAACTAGCCAGGCGGGAAGCCTGTGCGGTAAACTGCACGGTAGCACAGGACCAGGCTCACCGACAATACATTTGGCGCCTCTTCGAGCCCACGCGTGGTCAAACAAAATGCGTGCGGTGCGGTGTTGTCAAGTGTGCATTGGAATCCTCCGCTATGACCCCATTTATTACAGCGGCCATTTAACCCTTGTGTCTCTTCAACCTTTCGATCATGACCCACCATTACAAGAAGCACACCCACCACGAGAAATTCTTAGAGGGTATCCTGCGCGGTTCCAATGGCGCTCCAAGCGGCTGCTGATGACGAGCAGCAGTTCACCATGCATGTCGTGGTGGACACCAACAGAAGGTTCACGGACCTCTCGATGGTGTACACCAATGACCCGGTCTAGGTGGAGTACTCCATCCACATCATGGAGTTGTTGCTTGCCGAGGAGAAGTACAAGGTATCCTTCATCGCAAATATGGACTGTGGTTGATGTATCCTTCATCGCAAATGTTTTGCATCTTTTTATGGTAATTTTACATCACCGTTTGCGATTAATGCATCGCACACAGTTTCGTCAACGGGTCTCTGATCGTAGTGTCGCTAGCAGCATCCTGCAGTAGTGGATGTATTATGGAACGAGTAAATAGACTTGCCGGTAACAAGATTGAACTAGGTATGAAGATATCGATGATCGAATCTTGGGCAAGTAACATACTGATGGACAAAGGGAATTACGTATGTTGTCATAACGGTTCGACCGATAAAGATCTTCGTAAAATATGTAGGAGCCAATATGGGCATCCAAGTTCCGCTATTGGTTATTGACCGGAGAGGTGTCTCGGTCATGTCTACATAGTTCTCGAACCCGTAGGGTCTGCACGCTTAACGTTCGTTAACGATATAGTGTTATATGATTTGGTGACTGAATGTTGTTTGGAGTCCCATATGAGATCACGGACATGACGAGGAGTCTCGAAATGGTTGAGAGGTAAATATTGATATATAGGACGATGGTATTCAGAGGAATAGTTTCGGAGTGCACCGGGTACTCATTGGGTCACCGGAAGGGGTTCCGGGCACCCCCAGCAAGTGTATGGGCCTTATGAGCCAAAGGGGGGGACAGACCAGCCCACAATGGGGCTGGTGCGCCCCTTCCCTTGGTTGGCTGGACCTAGGGAAGGAAAAGGGAGGGGTGGCCCCTCCTGCCTTTCCCTCCTCATGAGAGAAAGGAAGGGGGGGCACCTCCTCCTTCCTTCCCCCCGCACTCCAAATAAGGAAAGGGGGGCGCAACTTTGGGGAAAACCCCGAGTAGGATTCTACCTACTTGGGGATGCCCCTTGGCCTCTCCCCTCTCCCTCCCACCTATATATATGTATATTGTGTGTGTGTGGGGGGGGGAGGGGGTGCCTAGCAAAACGGAACATTGTCTTAGCGTGTGCGGCGCCCCCCTCCACCGTTTACACCCCCGGCCATATTTTCGTAGTGCTTAGGCGAAGCCCTGGGAGGATCACTTCACCATCACCGTCACCATGTCATCGTGCTACTGAAACTCATCCACTACCTCGCCGTCTTGCTGGATCAAGAAGGTGGAGGACGTCATCGAGCTGAATGTGTGCGGAACACGGAGGTGTCGTACGTTTGGTGCTTGATCGGTTGGAACGCGAAGAAGTTCGACTACATCAACTGCGTTGTCAAACGCTTCCGCTTACGGTCTACGAGGATACGTAGACACACTCTCCCCCTTCGTTGCTATGCATCTCCATGGATAGATCTTGTGTGTGTGTAGAATTTTTTTGTTTCCCATGCAACGTTTCCCAACATACTTGTACTTCTCAAAGTAATGGAATAGGGGTACTTTCTCATGTAACTTCTTTAATTCAAGTACGATGCATACATCGGTATTTTAAGCACTATGATTTTGTAGCTCACAGAAAAGACAGCATGAGAATTATTCAACAAAACACAGAAAAGTGAACAATAAAATATGTTTGGTTCGCAAGTGATATGTAACTAGAGTAGCAAAGGTACCAAGAAAATGCACAATACTATTGACTAACATGTGAAGTGGATGTACACGTGCCTTGTAGCGTAGGGTTGTACTAACACACTCAGCATCAGGGGATTTCCAATTTTCACAAGATAGAACTACACTAGTTCGTTATGCGAAGGCCGGCTGCTTGGCTCGTCACCATCGAACTAAACCCCATGCCCTATTGAACTGCTGAAATATTTTAGTACGGGTTAGATGCAGTGCCAAACTAGTACGTGAAAATCTCACCCCCAAATATGCATGTCAATCTTCACAGTTGGAAGTAATCTGAGCTATCTCAAAACATCGAACGGATACATACATGAGAACGAAACTGGTACAAGCAATACAAACAATCAATATGAGGAGGAATCTCTAGATGAATAAGAACGGAGCATCAATAAGATTCATCAAATTCATACCAAAAATATTAGGAGGGGTCATGGTACGCCAACCAATAGGCTCTGCGGGAGGAGGGCGCGACCTACAGCGGGAGGAGGGCTGATGACCCACAAGTATAGGGGATTAATTGTAGCCTATTTTGATAAGTAAGAGTGTCGAACCCAATGAGGAGCTAAAGGTAGAACAAATATTCCCTCAAGTTTTATCGACCACCGATACAACTCTATGCATGCTTGACATTCTCTTTACCTAGAACAAGTATAAAACTAGAAGTACTTTCTAGGTGTAACGGGGTAGGTTTGCAAGAATATAAAGAGCACGTAAATAAAAACTAGGGGCTGTTTTAGGTAAAGAAGCAATAAAGTTAGTATAGCGAGTGTTGAAAAGTGGTGGTAGGAGTTGCAAAATTGTCCCTAAGCAATTGACTACTTTACTAGACCGATAGCAAGTTTTATGTGGGAGAGGCCACTGCTAGCATGTCATCCCTGACTTGGAATTCTATGCACTTATGATTGGAACTATTAGCAAGCATCCGCAACTACTAATGTTCATTAAGGTAAAACCCAACCATAGCATTAAGATATATTGGTCCCCCTTCAATCCCATATGCATCAATTTGTATGCTAGGTTGAAGCTTCTGTCACTCTTGCCCTCCAATACATAGTCCTATCTGTTGGAAATATGCCCTAGAGGCAATAATAAAAGCATTATTATTATATTTCCTTGTTCATGATAATTGTCTTTATTCATGCTATAATTGTGTTATCCGGAAATCGTAATACATGTGTGAATAACAGACACCAAACATGTCCCTAGTAAGCCTCTAGTTGACTGGCTCGTTGATCAACAGATAGTCATGATTTCCTGACTATGGACATTAGATGTTATTGATAACGAGATCACATCATTAGGAGAATGATGTGATGGACAAGACCCAATCCTAAACATAGCACAAGATCGTATAGTTCGTTTGCTAGAGTTTTCCAATGTCAAAGTATCTTTTCCTTAGACCATGAGATCGTGTAACTCCCGGATCCGTAGGAGTGCTTTGGGTATGCCAAACGTCACAACGTAACTGGGTGACTATAAAGGTAGACTACGGGTATCTCCGAAAGTGTCTGTTGGGTGACATGGATCAAGACTGGGATTTGTCACTCCGTATGACGGAGAGGTATCACTGGGCCCACTCGGTAATGCATCATCATAATGAGCTCAAAGTGACCAAGTGTCTGGTCACGGGATCATGCATTACGGTACGAGTAAAGTGACTTGCCGGTAACGAGATTGAACGAGGTATTGGGATACCGGCGATCGAATCTCGGGCAAGTAACATATCGATTGACAAAGGGAATTGCATACGGGGTTGATTGAATCCTCGACATCGTGGTTCATCCGATGAGATCATCGTGGAGCATGTGGGAGCCAACATGGGTATCCAGATCCCGCTGTTGGTTATTGACCGGAGCGTCGTCTCGGTCATGTCTGCTTGTCTCCCGAACCCGTAGGGTCTACACACTTAAGGTTCGGTGACGCTAGGGTTGTGAAGATATGTATATGCAGAAACCCGAATGTTGTTCGGAGTCCCGAATGAGATCCCGGACGTCACGAGGAGTTCCGGAATGGTCCGGAGGTTAAGAATTATATATAGGAAGTGCTGTTTCGGGCATCGGGACAAGTTTCGGGGTTATCGGTATTGTACCGGGACCACCGGAGGGGTCCCGTGGGCCCACCGGGTGGGGCCACCTGTCCCGGGGGGCCACATGGGCTGAAATAGGAGGGAACCCAGCCCATAGTGGGCTGGGGCGCCACCCCCTATAGGCCCATGCGCCTAGGGTTCCACCATGGAAGAGTCCATGTGGTGGAAGGCACCCCTAGGTGCCTTGGGGGGGAGGGAAACCTCCCCTTGGCCGCGGCCCCCCCTAGTAGATCTCATCTACTAGGGCCGGCGCCCCCCCCATGGCACCCCTATATATAGTGGGGGGGGAGGAGGGATTTTAACACCAGCCCCTGGCGCCTCCATCCCCCCCGTTACGTCTCTCCCTCGTAGTCTTGGCGAAGCCCTGCTTCTGTGACGCCCTGCATCCACCACCACGCCGTCGTGCTGCTGGATCTTCACCAGCCTCTCCTCCCCCCTTGCTGGATCAAGAAGGAGGAGACGTCTCTCGTCCCGTACGTGTGTTGAACGCGGAGGTGCCGTCCGTTCGGCGCTGGTCATCGGTGATTTGGATCACGTCGAGTACGACTACATCATCACCGTTCTTTTGAACGCTTCCGTGCGCCATCTACAAAGGTATGTAGATGCATCCAATGACTCGTTGCTAGATGAACTCCTAGATGATCTTGGTGAAACGAGTAGGAAAATTTTTGTTTTCTGCAACGTTCCCCAACAGTGGCATCATGAGCTAGGTCTATGCGTAGTTCTTCTTGCGCGAGTAGAACACAATTAGTTGTGGGCGTGGATTTGTCAACTTTCTTGCCGTTACTAGTCTTTTCTTGCTTCAGCAGTATTGTGGGATGAAGCGGCCCGGACCAACCTTACACGTACGCTTACGTGAGACCGGTTCCACCGACTAACATGCACTAGTTGCATAAGGTGGCTGGCGGGTGTCTGTCTCTCCCACTTTAGTTGGAGCGGATTCGATGAACAGGGTCCTTATGAAGGGTAAATAGAAGTTGACAAATCACATTGTGGCTTTAACGTAGGTAAGAAGACGTTCTTGCTAGAACCCTAATTCAGCCACGTAAAACTTGCAACAACAATTAGAGGACGTCTAACTTGTTTTTGCAGCAAGTGGTTTGTGATATGATATGGCCAAAGTTGTGATGAATGATGAATGATCTATATGTGATGTATGAGATGTTCATGCTATTGTAATAGGAATCACGACTTGCATGTCGATGAGTATGACAACCGGCAGGAGCCATAGGAGTTGTCTTTATTCTTTTATATGACCTGCGTGTCATCGAGGAACGCCATGTAAATTACTTTACTTTATTGCTAAACGCGTTAGCCATAGTAGTAGAAGTAACAGTTGGCGAGCAACTTCATGGAGACACGATGATGGAGATCATGATGATGGAGATCATGGTGTCAAGCCGGTGACAAGATGATCATGGAGCCCCAAGATGGAGATCAAAGGAGCTATGTGATATTGGCCATATCATGTCACATTTATTGTTTGATTGCATGTGATGTTTATCATGTTTTGCATCTTGTTTACTTAGAACGACGGTAGTAAATAAGATGATCCCTCATAACAATATCAAGAAGTGTTCTCCCCTAACTGTGCACCGTTGCTAAAGTTCGTCGTTTCTAAGCACGCCGTGATGATCGGGTGTGATGGATCCTTACGTTCACATACAACGGGTGTAAGACAGTTTTACACATGCAAAACACTTAGGGTTAACTTGACGAGCCTAGCATGTGTATAGACATGGCCTCGGAACACAGAAGACCGAAAGGTCGAGCATGAGTCGTATAGAAGATACGATCAACATGAAGATGTTCACCGACGTTGACTAGTCCGTCTCACGTGATGATCGGACACGGCCTAGTTAACTCGGATCATGTAATACTTAGATGACTAGAGGGATGTCTAATCTAAGTGGGAGTTCATTAATAATTTGATTAGATGAACTTAATTATCATGAACTTAGTCTAAAATCTTTGCAATATGTCTTGTAGATCAAATGGCCAACGTAGTCCTCAACTTCAACGCGTTCCTAGAGAAAACCAAGCTGAAAGACGATGGCAGCAACTATACGGACTGGGTCCGGAACCTGAGGATCATCCTCATAGCTGCCAAGAAAGATTATGTCCTACAAGCACCGCTAGGTGATCCACCCGTCCCACAGAACCAAGACGTTATGAACACTTGGCAGACACGTGCTGATGACTACTCCCTCGTTCAGTGCGGCATGCTTTACAGCTTAGAGCCGGGGCTCCAAAAACGTTTTGAGAGACATGGAGCATACGAGATGTTCGAAGAGCTGAAAATGGTTTTTCAAGCTCATGCCCGGATTGAGAGATATGAAGTCTCCGATAAGTTCTTCAGCTGTAAGATGGATGAAAATAGTTCTGTCAGTGAGCACATACTCACTATGTCTGGGTTACATAACCGCTTGTCTCAGCTGGGAGTTAATCTCCCGGATGATGCGGTCATTGACAGAATCCTCCAGTCGCTTCCACCAAGCTACAAGAGCTTTGTGATGAACTTCAACATGCAGGGGATGCAAAAGACCATTCCTGAGTTGTTTGCAATGCTGAAATCAGCGGAGGTAGAAGTCAAGAAGGAACATCAAGTGTTGATGGTCAATAAAACCACTAAGTTCAAGAAAGGCAAGGGTAAAAAGAACTTCAAGAAGGACGGCAAGGAGGTTGCCGCGCCCGGCAAGCAAGCTGCCGGGAAGAAGCCAAAGAATGGACCCAAGCCCGAGACTGAGTGCTTTTATTGCAAAGGGAAGGGTCACTGGAAACGGAACTGTCCCAAATACTTAGCGGACAAGAAGGCCGGCAACACCAAAGGTATATTTTATATACATGTAATTGATGTGTACCTTACCAGTACTCGTAGTGACTCCTGGGTATTTGATACCGGTGCCGTTGCTCATATTTGTAACTCACAGCAGGAGCTGCGGAATAAACGGAGACTGGCGAAGGACGAGGTGACGATGCGCGTCGGGAATGGTTCCAAGGTCGATGTGATCGCCGTCGGCACGCTGCCTCTACATTTACCTACGGGGTTAGTTTTAAACCTCAATAATTGTTATTTAGTGCCAGCTTTGAGCATGAACATTGTATCGGGATCTCGTTTAATTCGAGATGGCTACTCATTTAAATCTGAGAATAATGGTTGTTCCATTTATATGAGAGATATGTTTTATGGTCATGCTCCTATGGTGAATGGTTTATTCTTAATGAATCTCGAGCGTATTGCTACACATATTCATAGTGTGAGTAACAAAAGATGTAAAGTTGATAATGATAGTACCACATACTTGTGGCACTGCCGCCTTGGTCACATAGGTGTCAAACGCATGAAGAAGCTCCATACAGATGGACTTTTGGAGTCTCTTGATTATGAATCATTTGACACGTGCGAACCATGCCTTATGGGTAAAATGACCAAGACTCCGTTCTCAGGAACAATGGAGCGAGCAACCAACTTATTGGAAATCATACATACTGATGTGTGCGGTCCAATGAGTGTTGAGGCTCGCGGTGGCTATCGTTATGTTCTCACCCTCACTGATGACTTGAGTAGATATGGGTATGTCTACTTAATGAAACACAAGTCTGAAACCTTTGAAAAGTTCAAGGAATTTCAGAGTGAGGTTGAGAATCAACGTGACAGGAAAATCAAGTTTCTACGATCAGATCGTGGAGGAGATACTTGAGTCACGAATTTGGCACACACTTAAGAAAATGTGGAATAGTTTCACAACTCACGCCGCCTGGAACACCTCATCGTAACGGTGTGTCCGAACGTCGTAATCGCACTCTATTGGATATGGTGCGGTCTATGATGTCTCTTACCGATTTACCGCTATCCTTTTGGGGCTATGCTTTAGAGACTGCCGCATTCAATTTAAATAGGGCTCCGTCGAAATCCGTTGAGACGACACCGTTCGAATTATGGTTTGGTCAGAAACCTAAGTTGTCGTTTCTGAAAGTTTGGGGATGCGATGCTTATGTCAAGAAACTTCAACCTGAAAAGCTCGAACCCAAGTCGGAAAAATGCGTCTTCATAGGATACCCAAAAGAAACTGTTGGGTACACCTTCTACCTCAGATCCGAAGGCAAGATCTTTGTTGCCAAGAATGGGTCCTTTCTAGAGAAAGAGTTTCTCTCGAAAGAAGTAAGTGGGAGGAAAGTAGAGCTTGATGAGGTAATTCCTCTTGAACCGGCAAATGGCGCAACTCAAGAAAATGTTCCTGAGGTGCCAGCACCGACTAGAGAGGAAGTTAATGATAATGATCAAGATACTTCTGATCAAGCTCCTACTGAAATTCGAAGGTCCACAAGGACACGTTCCGCACCAGAGTGGTACGGCAACCCTGTCTTGGAAATCATGTTGTTAGACAACCGTGAACCTTCGAACTATGAAGAAGCGATGGCGGGCCCGGATTCCGAAAAATGGCTGGAAGCCATGAAATCCGAGATAGGATCCATGTATGAAAATGAAGTATGGACTTTGACTGACTTGCCCGTTGAACGGCGAGCCATAGAAAATAAATGGATCTTTAAGAAGAAGACAGACGCAGATGGTAATGTGACCATCTATGAAGCTCGACTTGTCGCTAAGGGTTATCGACAAGTTCAAGGGGTTGACTACGATGAGACTTTCTCACCAGTAGCGAAGCTAAAGTCCGTCAGAATCATGTTAGCAATTGCCGCATTCTACGATTATGAAATATGGCAAATGGACGTCAAAACGGCATTCCTTAATGGTTTCCTTAAGGAAGAATTGTATATGATGCAGCCGGAAGGTTTTGTCGATCCTAAGAATGCTGACAAGGTGTGCAAGCTCCAACGCTCGATTTATGGGCTGGTGCAAGCATCTCGGAGTTGGAACATTTGCTTTGATGAGATGATCAAAGCGTTTGGGTTTACACAGACTTATGGAGAAGCCTGCGTTTACAAGAAAGTGAGTGGGAGCTCTGTAGCATTTCTCATATTATATGTAGATGACATACTTTTGATGGGAAATGATATAGAACTCTTGGACAGCATCAAGGCCTACTTGAATAAGAGTTTTTCAATGAAAGACCTTGGAGAAGCTGCTTATATATTAGGCATCAAAATATATAGAGATAGATCAAGACGCCTCATAGGTCTTTCACAAAGCACATACCTTGATAAGATATTGAAGAAGTTCAATATGGATCATTCTAAGAAGGGGTTCTTACCTGTATTACAAGGTGTGAAATTGAGCTCAGCTCAATGTTCGACCACGGCAGAAGAAATAGAAGAGATGAGTGTCATCCCCTATGCCTCAGCCATAGGTTCTATTATGTATGCCATGCTGTGTACCAGACCTGATGTAAACCTTGCCGTAAGTTTGGTAGGAAGGTACCAAAGTAATCCCGGCAAGGAACACTGGACAGCGGTCAAGAATATCCTGAAGTACCTGAAAAGGACTAAGTAAATGTTTCTCGTTTATGGAGGTGACGAAGAGCTCGTCGTAAAGGGTTACGTCGACGCTAGCTTTGACACAGATCTGGATGACTCTAATTCACAAACCGGATACGTGTATATGTTGAATGGTGGAGCAGTGAGCTGGTGCAGTTGCAAGCAAAGCGTCGTGGCGGGATCTACATGTGAAGCGGAGTACATGGCAGCCTCGGAGGCAGCACATGAAGCAATCTGGGTGAAGGAGTTCATCACCGACCTAGGAGTCATACCCAATGTGTCGGGGCCGATCAAGCTCTTCTGTGACAACACTGGAGCTATTGCTCTTGCCAAGGAGCCCAGGTTTCACAAGAAGACAAGGCACATCAAGCGTCGCTTCAACTCCATTCGTGAAAATGTTCAAGATGGAGACATAGAAATTTGTAAAGTGCACACGGACCTGAATGTAGCAGATCCGTTGACTAAACCTCTCCCTAGAGCAAAACATGATCAACACCAGAATTCCATGGGTGTTCGATTCATCACAATGTAACTAGATTATTGACTCTAGTGCAAGTGGGAGACTGTTGGAAATATGCCCTAGAGGCAATAATAAAAGCATTATTATTATATTTCCTTGTTCATGATAATTGTCTTTATTCATGCTATAATTGTGTTATCCGGAAATCGTAATACATGTGTGAATAACAGACACCAAACATGTCCCTAGTAAGCCTCTAGTTGACTGGCTCGTTGATCAACAGATAGTCATGATTTCCTGACTATGGACATTAGATGTTATTGATAACGAGATCACATCATTAGGAGAATGATGTGATGGACAAGACCCAATCCTAAACATAGCACAAGATCGTATAGTTCGTTTGCTAGAGTTTTCCAATGTCAAAGTATCTTTTCCTTAGACCATGAGATCGTGTAACTCCCGGATCCGTAGGAGTGCTTTGGGTATGCCAAACGTCACAACGTAACTGGGTGACTATAAAGGTAGACTACGGGTATCTCCGAAAGTGTCTGTTGGGTGACATGGATCAAGACTGGGATTTGTCACTCCGTATGACGGAGAGGTATCACTGGGCCCACTCGGTAATGCATCATCATAATGAGCTCAAAGTGACCAAGTGTCTGGTCACGGGATCATGCATTACGGTACGAGTAAAGTGACTTTCCGGTAACGAGATTGAACGAGGTATTGGGATACCGACGATCGAATCTCGGGCAAGTAACATATCGATTGACAAAGGGAATTGCATACGGGGTTGATTGAATCCTCGACATCGTGGTTCATCCGATGAGATCATCGTGGAGCATGTGGGAGCCAACATGGGTATCCAGATCCCGCTGTTGGTTATTGACCGGAGCGTCGTCTCGGTCATGTCTGCTTGTCTCCCGAACCCGTAGGGTCTACACACTTAAGGTTCGGTGACGCTAGGGTTGTGAAGATATGTATATGCAGAAACCCAAATGTTGTTCGGAGTCCCGGATGAGATCCCGGACGTCACGAGGAGTTCCGGAATGGTCCGGAGGTAAAGAATTATATATAGGAAGTGCTGTTTCGGGCATCGGGACAAGTTTCGGGGTTATCGGTATTGTACCGGGACCACCGGAGGGGTCCCGTGGGCCCACCGGGTGGGGCCACCTGTCCCGGGGGGCCACATGGGCTGAAATAGGAGGGAACCCAGCCCATAGTGGGCTGGGGCGCCACCCCCTATAGGCCCATGCGCCTAGGGTTCCACCATGGAAGAGTCCATGTGGTGGAAGGCACCCCTAGGTGCCTTGGGGGGGAGGGAAACCTCCCCTTGGCCACCGCCCCCCCTAGTAGATCTCATCTACTAGGGCCGGCGCCCCCCATGGCACCCCTATATATAGTGGGGGGGAGGAGGGATTTTAACACCAGCCCCTGGCGCCTCCATCCCCCCCGTTACGTCTCTCCCTCGTAGTCTTGGCGAAGCCCTGCTTCTGTGACGCCCTGCATCCACCACCACGCCGTCGTGCTGCTGGATCTTCACCAGCCTCTCCTCCCCCCTTGCTGGATCAAGAAGGAGGAGACGTCTCTCGTCCCGTACGTGTGTTGAACGCGGAGGTGCCGTCCGTTCGGCGTTGTTCATCGGTGATTTGGATCACGTCGAGTACGACTACATCATCACCGTTCTTTTGAACGCTTCCGTGCGCCATCTACAAAGGTATGTAGATGCATCCAATGACTCGTTACTAGATGAACTCCTAGATGATCTTGGTGAAACGAGTAGGAAAATTTTTGTTTTCTGCAACGTTCCCCAACACTATCAACATACAACTAACCCTATGGTCTGATCCACGCGTGCGCTCATATGATGGGCACCAAAGGACAGAAACATAACCACAAGAAAATTAAACCAATCATAGCAATTCACCAATTACCGATAGGACAACGAAAATGTACTCAGACATCATAGGATGACAACACATGATTGGATAATAATAATATGAAGCATAAAACACCATGTTCAAGTAGAGGGTACAGTGGGTTACGGGAGAGTGGACCGCTGTAGATAGATGGGGGAAGGTGATGAAGATGTTGGTGAAGATGACAGAGGTGTTGGTGTAGATTGCGGTGACGATGATGGCCCCGGCGGCATTCCGGCGCCACCAGAAGAGAGGGGGAGAGGTTCACCCTTCTTATTCTTCTTCCTTGACCTTCCCCCTAGATGGGAGAAGGGTTTCCCCTCTGTTCCATGGCCTCCATGGCGGCGGAGGGGCGAGAGCCCCTCCAAGATTGGATCTGTCTCTCTCTGTTTCTCCATTTCAGATTCTGGCCTTTCACCGTTTCTTATATTCCCGGAGATCTGTAACTCCGATTGGCTGAAGTTTTAACACGATTTCTATCCAGATATTGGCTTTGTTGCGGCGAAAGAAGGGCACCAACCACCTTACGGGGTGACCACGAGGGTCAGGGGCGCGCCCCCCTACCTCGTGGCCCCCTCGGGCATCGTCTCGCGTTGATTCTTCTTCCCAAAAATCACATATATTCAAAAAAATCTCCATCAGTTTTTATCCCGTTTGGACTCTGTTTGATATGGATTTTCCACGAAACAAAAAACATGCAACAAACAAGAACTGGCACTGGGCACTGGATCAATATGTTAGTCCCAAAAATAGTATAAAAAGTTGCCAAAAGTATATGAAAGTTGTAGAATATTGGCATGGACAATCAAAAATTATAGATACGACGGAGACATATTAGCATCCCCAAGCTTAATCCCTACTCGTCCTCGAGTAGGTAAATGATAAAAAATATAATTTTTTATGTGGAATACTACCTAGCATAATCTTGATCATGTAATCTAATCATGGCATGAATATTAAGACATGAGTGATTCAAAGCAATAGTCTATCATTTGATATTAAGACAATAATACTTCAAGCATACCAACCAAGCAATTATGTCTTCTCAAAATAACATAGCCAAAGAAAGCTCATCCCTACAAAATCATATAGTTTGTCTATGCTTCACTTTCATCACACAAAATGCTCTCATCATGCACAACCCCGATGACAAGCCAAGCAATTGTTTCATACTTTAGTATTCTCAAACTTTTTCAACTTTCACACAATACATGAGCGCGAGCCATGGACATAGCACTATGGGTGGAATAGAATATGATGATGGAGGTTGTGTGGAGAAGACAAAAGGGGAGAAAGTCTCACATCGACGCGGCTAATCAACGGGCTATGGAGATGCCCATCAATTGATGTCAATGCGAGGAGTAGGGATTAACATGCAACAGATGCACTAAGAGCTATAAGTGTATGAAAGCTCAAACTAGAAACTAAGTGGGTGTGCATCCAACTTGCTTGCTCATGAAGACCTCGGGCATTTGAGGAAGCCCGTCATCGGAATATACAAGCCAAGTTCTATAATGAAAATTCCCACTAGTATATGAAAGTGATAACTCAAGAGACTCTCTATATGAAGAACATGGTGCTACTCTGAAGCACAAGTGTGGTAAAAGGATAGTAGGATTGCCCCTTCTCTCTTTTTCTCTCAATTTTTTTTTGTTTTTTGGTGGGCTTCTTTGGCCTCTTTTTTTATTTGGGCTTCTTTGGCCTCTTTTTTTTAAAGTCCGGAGTCTCATCTCGACTTGTGAGGGAATCATAGTCTCCATCATCCTTTCCTAACTGGGGCAATGCTCTAATAATGATGATCATCACACTTCTATTTACTTACAACTCGATGTCTAGAACAAAGTATGACTCTATATGAATTCCTCCGACGGTGTACCGGGATGTGCAATGATCTAGCGTAACAATGACATCAAAAAAGGACAAGCCATGAAACATCATGCTAGCTATCTTACGATCATGTAAAGCAATATAACAATGAATGCTCAAGTCATGTATAATATGATGATGGAAGTTGCATGGCAATATATCTCGGAATGGCTATGGAAATGCCATAATAGGTAGGTATGGTGGCTGTTTTGAGGAAGATATAAGGAGGCTTATGTGTGATAGAGCGTATCATATCACGGGGTTTGGATGCACCGGTGAAGTTTGCACCAACTCTCAAGGTGAGAAAGGGCAATGCACGGTACCGAAGAGGCTAGCAATGATGGAAGGGTGAGAGTGCGTATAATCCATGGACTCAAAATTAGTCATAAAGAACTCACATACTTATTGAAAAAAATCTACAAGTCATCAAAACCAAGCACTACGCGCATGCTCCTAGGGGGATAGATTGGTAGGAAAAGAGCATCGCTCATCCCCGACCGCCACTCGTAAGGAAGGCAATCAAAGAAACACCTCGTGCTTCAAATTTGTCACACGACGGTTACCATATGTGCATGCTACGCGACTTGCAAACCTCAACACAAGTATTTCTCAATTTCACAGAACGACTCTAATATCACCACCTTTATATCGCATAACTATTGCAAGGAATCAAACATATCATATTCGGCGATCTACAAGTTTTATGTAGGATTTTATGACTAACCATGTGAATGACCAATTCCTGTCATCTCTCTAAATAGATATAAGTGAAGCAAGAGAGTTTAATTCTTTCTAAAAAAGATATGCCCACACTCTAACAAATATAAGTGCAGCAAAAGAGCATTCTACAAATGGAGGTTTTCTATGTGAAGAGAAACAGGCAATCCAAACTTCAAATGATATAAGTGAAGCACATGAAGCATTCTATAAAGCCATACTCAAAAGATATAAGTGAAGTGCAAAGAGCATTCTATAAATCAACCATGGACTATCTCATACCAGCATGGTGCATCAAAGAAAAGTCAAAACTAAATGCAAAAGACGCTCCAAGATTTGCACATATCACATGAACGAAACGAATCCGAAAACATACTGATACTTGTTGAAGAAAGATGGGATGCCTTCCAAGGCATCCCCAAGCTTAGACGCTTGAGTCTCCTTGAATATTTACTTGGGTGCCTTGGGAATCCCCAAGCTTGAGCTCTTGCCTCTCCTCCTTCTCCTCACATCGAGACATCCTCGATCTTCAAACACTTCATCCACACAAAACTCAACAGAAAGCTCGGTAAGATCCGTTAGTATAATAAAGCAAATCACTACTCTAAGTACTGTTGCAAACCGATCCATGGCTTAATCCACTGATAGAAATTGATAGTTTCATCAAAACAAGCAAACTATACATCAAAAATAGAATCGGTCTTAAACAGGACAGTCTCTAGTAATCTGAACATTCACCATACTTCTGGTACTCCAAAAATTCTGAAAAAATTAGTAAAAATGAAAATTTTTTATAGAAAGACAATGCAAAAAGTTTGAGAACCGTTTGACATTCTAGTAAAAAAATGTAAAATCGTGCACCACAGCCAAAGTTTCTGTCTTGCACCGCACAAACCAACAAGCAATGTAAACATCCTAAAGGCAACTCTTGGCACATTATTCTTGTTTTAAAATTTTATAAAAGCACACAACAGAAATAAATGACTCTCTAAAACTTCTGGGTTGTCTCCCTGGCAGCGCTTTCTTTAAAGCCATTAAGCTAGGCATATAGTGCTCGAGTAATGGATCCACCCGGATCCCAAGGTATATCAAAGCCGATTTGAATCAACAATGATTTAGAATTTAGTAGTGAGCACAAAGCAACATATGTCAAGCAATGATGAAGTCTAAGTCTCTTCCTATGCATCAACATGTCATACAAGAACAATTCATGAACATCAAGTAAGGGCCAATGCATAGCATAAGAAGTTTCTTGCAATTTTATCGTGTTGGAAACATAGAGAGGCGGAGATGTAGTTCCTCTCTCATAATAATTGCAAATGGATCAGCAAGCACATGCATATTATATTCATCAAAATTATCATGTGCAATGGTAAAAGGCCACCCATCAATATAATCCTTAATAAGTGCAAACTTCTCCCATATAGTGTAGTTGGGAGAATTCAAAAAAATAATAGGACTATCATGTGTGGGTGCAATAGCAACAATTTCATGTTTAACATAAGGAACTATAGCAAGTTCATCTCCATAAGCATAATTCATATTGGCATCTTCGCCACAAGCATAGCAAGCATCATCAAAAAGGGATATTTCAAAAGAATCAACGGGATCATAACAATCATCATAGCATTCATCCTTCGGTAAATTTGAAGGGAAATTAAGCAATGTACGAGTTGAAGAGTTACTCTCATTAGAAGGTGGGAACGGGTAGCTAATCCTCTCTTCCTCCTTTTGTTCTTCGCTCTCCTCATCATCTTTTTCATCCAATGAGCTCAAAGTTTCATCAATTTCTTCTTCCATAGACTCTTGCAAAATATTAGTCTCTTCTCCAACAGCGGAGACTTTCTTAATAAATTCATCAATATCATAATTGTGTTTATAATTCTCATAGAAATATTTAAGGATAGCTAAATTTTCAGGTCTATAAACTGAATCATCAAAATCTTCAAACTCCTTAAACAAAGATTCAATTTCACAAGCACCCTTAAAAGCAAAAAATTCTTCTATTCGTTCCACATCATAGTAATCATATATACCATTAGCATAAGAAGCTAAGGTTTCATTATCATTAAATTCGCATGAAAAGGGAAGGTGTGGAGCCTTCATCCTAGAGCAACAAGTATAATCATATCTCAAGCATAGTTGCCGACAATACCAATGCAACATATAAATTTGATCCCATAATAGTTTCCCTTTTTGAGTCAAGCGATAATCCCTAAAGTATTCATGTTGATCCAACGGTCTCCCATTATATAATTGAATGGGGTTTTCTTAGGATTATTAAAGTAGTGCATAATATCTTTCACATAATGAGCATCGAGAGTTTTAGGAGGTTCCCCATCTCCATGAGTAGCAAGTAAACCTAATTTTTTTGGTATTTCGTGTTCCATATCCATAACTAAAGATAGAGAACAACTTAGAACAGCAAATAAAAATTACTTACTGATAAAGCAAACAAGCACACACGAGAATATTCTGAAGGAAATATGCCCTAGAGGCAATAATAAAGTTATTATTTATTTCCTTATATCATGATAAATGTTTATTATTCATGCTAGAATTGTATTAACCGGAAACATAATACATGTGTGAATACATAGACAAACAGAGTGTCACTAGTATGCCTCTACTTGACTAGCTCATTGATCAAAGATGGTAATGTTTCCTAACCATAGACATGAGTTGTCATTTGATTAACAGGATCACATCATTAGGAGAATGATGTGATTGACTTGACCCATTCCGTTAGCATAGCACTTGATCGTTTAGTTTGTTGCTATTGCTTTCTTCATGACTTATACATGTTCCTATGACTATGAGATTATGCAACTCCCGTTTACCGGAGGAACACTTTGTGTGCCACCAAACGTCACAACGTAACTGGGTGATTATAAAGGTGCTCTATAGGTGTATCCGAAGGTACTTGTTGGGTTGGCATATTTCGAGATTAGGATTTGTCACTCCGATTGTCGGAGAGGTATCTCTGGGCCCTCTCGGTAATGCACATCACTTAAGCCTTGCAAGCATTGCAACTAATGAGTTAGTTGCAGGATGATGTATTACGGAACGAGTAAAGAGACTTGCCGGTAATGAGATTGAACTTGGTATTGAGATACCGACGATCGAATCTCAGGCAAGTAACATACCAATGACAAAGGGAACAACGTATGTTGTTATGCGGTCTGACCGATAAAGATCTTCGTAGAATATGTGGGAGCCAATATGAGCATCCAGGTTCCACTATTGGTTATTGACCGGAGACGTGTCTCGGTCATGTCTACATTGTTCTCGAACCCGTAGGGTCCGCACGCTTAAGGTTTCGATGATAGTTATATTATGAGTTTATGAGTTTTGATGTACCGAAGGAGTACGGAGTCCCGGATGAGATCGGGGACATGACGAGGAGTCTCGAAATGGTCTAGATGTAAAGATCGATATATTGGTCGACTATATTCGGACATCGGAAAGGTTTCGAGTGATTCGGGTATTTTTTGGAGTACCGGAGAGTTACGGGAATACGTATTGGGCCATACGGGAAAGAAGGAAAAGGGCCTCAAGGGTGGCCGCACCCCTCCCCTTGGTCTGGTCCGAATTGGACTAGGGAAGGGGGGCACCCCCTTCCTTCCTTCTCCTTTTCCCTTCCTCTTTTCCTATTCCACATGGGAGGTGGAATCCTACTAGGACTAGGGAGTCCTAGTAGGACTACACACTTGGCGCGCCCCTCCTAGGGCCGGCCTCCTCCTCCCTTTCTCCTTTATATACGGGTGCAGGGGGCACCCCAAAGACACAACAATTGATCTCTTGATCTCTTAGCCGTGTGCGGCGCCCCCCTCCACCATAATCCACCTCGATCATATCGTAGCGGTGCTTAGGCGAAGCCCTGCGCCGGTAGAACATCATCATCGTCACCACGCCGTCGTGCTGACAAAACACTCCCTCAACACTCGGCTGGATCGGAGTTCGAGGGACGTCATCGAGTTGAACGTGTGCAGAACTCGGAGGTGTCGTGCGTTCGGTACTTGATCGGCCGGATCGTGAAGACGTACGACTACATCAATCGCGTTGTGCTAACGCTTCCGCTTTCGGTCTAAGAGGGTACGTAGACAACACTCTCCTCTCTCATTGCTATGCATCACCATGATCTTGCGTGTGCGTAGGAAAATTTTGAAATTACTACGTTCCCCAACATATTCACCCCATGCTATAACTCCCCGGCAACGACGCCAGAAAAAGGTCTTGATAACCCACAAGTATAGGGGATCAATTGTAGCCTCTTTCGATAAGTAAGATTGTCGAACCCAACGAGGAGTTAAAGGTAGAACAAATATTCCCTCAAGTTTTATCGACCATCGATACAACTCTACGCACGCTTGACGTTCGCTTTACCTAGAACAAGTATAAAACTAGAAGTACTTTGTAGGTGTAACAGGATAGGTTTGCAAGAATATAAAGAGCACATAAAAAAACTAGGGGCTGTTTTAGGTAAAGAAGCAATAAAGTTAGTATAGCGAGCATGGAAAAGTGGTGGTAGGAGTTGCGAAATTGTCCCTAAGCAATTGACTACTTTACTAGACCGATAGCAAGTTTTATGTGGGAGAGGCCACCGCTAGCATGTTATCCCTGACTTGGAATTCTATGCACTTATGATTGGAACTATTAGCAAGCATCCACAACTACTAACATTCATTAAGGTAAAACCCAACCATAGCATTAAAGATATATTGGTCCCCCTTCAATCCTGTATGCATCAATTTGTATGCTAGGTTGAAGCTTCTGTCACTCTTACCCTCCAATACATAGTCCTATCAACATACAACTAACCCTATGGTGTGATCCACGTGCGCGCTGATATGATGGGCACCAAAGGATAGCAACATAACCACAAGCAAATTAAACCAATCATAGAAATTCACCAATTAACGATAGGACAACGCAAATCTACTCAGATATCATAGGATGGCAACACATCATTGGATAATAATAATATGAAGCATAAAGCACCATGTTCAAGTAGAGGGTACTGCGGGTTGCGGGAGAGTGGATGATACGTCTCCATCGTATCTACTTTTCCAAACACTTTTGCCCTTGTTTTGGACTCTAACTTGTATGATTTGAATGGAACTAACCTGGACTAACACTGTTTTCAGCAGAATTGCCATGTGTTAGTTTTGTGCAGAAATAAAAGTTCTTGGAATGACCTGAAAATCAACGGAGAATATTTTTGGAATATATAAAAAATACTGGAGAAAGAATCAAGGCCAGGGGGCCACACCCTGTCCACGAGGGTGGGGGCGCGCCTACGCCCCCTGGGCACGCCCCCTGCCTCATGGGCCCCCTGGTGCTCCACCGACCTCAACTCCAACTCCATATATTCACGTTCGGAGAGAAAAAATCAGAGAGAAGGATTCATCGCGTTTTACGATACGAAGCCACTGCCAAGCCCTAATCTCTCTCGGGAGGGCTGATCTGGAGTCCGTTCGGGGATCCGGAGAGGGGAATCAGTCGACATCGTCATCATCAACCTTCCTCCATCACCAATTTCATGATGATCACCGCCGTGCGTGAGTAATTCCATCGTAGGCTAGCTGGACGGTGATGGGTTGGATGAGATTTATCATGTAATCGAGTTAGTTTTGTTAGAGTTTGATCCCTAGTATCCACTATGTTCTGAGATTGATGTTGCTATGACTTTGCTATGCTTAATGCTTTTCACTAGGGCCCGAGTGCCATGATTTCAGATCTGAACCTATTATGTTTTCATGAATATATATGAGTTCTTGATCCTATCTTGCAAGTCGATAATCACCTATTATGTGTTATGATCCGTTAACCCCGAAGTGACAATAATCGGGATACTTACCGGTGATGACCGTAGTTTGAGGAGTTCATGTATTTACAAAGTGTTAATGCTTTGGTATGGTACTCTATTAAAAGGAGGCCTTAATATCCCTTAGTTTCCAATAGAATCCCGCTGCCACGGGAGGGTAGGACAAAAGATGTCATGCAAGTTCTTTTCCATAAGCACGTATGACTATATTCGGAATACATGCCTACATTACATTAATGAACTGGAGCTAGTTCTGTGTCACCCTATGTTATAACTATTGCATGAGGAATCGCATCCGACATAATTATCCATCACTGATCCATTGCCTACGAGCTTTTCATATATTGTTCTTTGCTTGTTTACTTTTTCGTTGATACTGTTACAATTACCACAAAACCAAAACTATTTTGCTACTATTACCACTACTATCATATTACTTTGCTACTAAATACTTTGCTGCGGATATTAAGTTTCCAGGTGTGGTTGAATTGACAACTCAGCTGCTAATACTTGAGAATATTCTTTGGCTCCCCTTGTGTCGAATCAATAAATTTGGGTTGAATACTCTACCCTCGAAAACTGTTGCGATCCCCTATACTTGTGGGTTATCAAGACTATTTTATGGCGCCGTTGCCGGGGAGCATAGCTCTATTCTTTGAGTCACTTGGGATTTATATCTGCTGATCACTATGAAAAACTTGAAAGATAAAAGAACCAAGATTTTTCCCTCAACTACGAGGGGACGTAAGGAACTGCCATCTAGCTCTGTACTTGATTCACCTTCCGTTTTGAGTAAACTTGCGACACCTACACCTGCTATTCATTCTGATATGTCACATGTTATTGATGATGACACTTCTGCTTTGCAGGATACTTATGATGAAACTACTTCTATGCTTGATAATATTGTGCCATTAGGTGAATTTCTTGATGAACAACTTGCTAGGGTTAGAGAGAATGAAATTATTGAAACTGGAAATATTGATGAAAGTAATGATGAAGATTCTTCCCCTAGATATGAATTGCATGTTGTGCTAGAGGGTTATGTTATGGATGAAGAAACTGCTAGAGACTTCTTAGCTTGCAATGATAGATCTGATCTTAAGAAATTATTAGCTAAGCTTAAAGGAAAGTCTTTGAATGCTAGAATGAAACATGACCCTCTTTTGCTACTTCACCTATCTTTATTTTCGATAAGGATTATGATTTCTCTGTCGATCCTGAGTTAATTACTTTGGTTGAATCTGATCCTTTCTATGGCTATGAATCTGAAACTGTTGTGGCACATCTTACTAAATTAAATGATATAGCCACCCTGTTTACTCATGATGAGAAAACTCGCTATTAATTTATCCTTAAGTTATTTCCATTCTCGTTAAAGGGTGGTGCTAAAACATGGTTTAATTCTCTTGATCCTGGTTGTGTGCGTAGTCCCCAGGATATGATTTATTACTTCTCTACTAAATATGTCCCCGCTCATAAGAAACAAGCTGCTTTAAGGGAAATATATAATTTTGTGCAAATTGAAGAAGAGAGTCTCCCACAAGCTTGGGGGAGGCTTCTCCGATTACTTAATGCTTTGCCTAATCATCCTCTCAAGAAAAATGAAATACTTGATATCATTTATAATGGACTAATCGATGCTTCCAGAGACCATCCGGATAGTTGTGCTAGTTGTGTGTTCAGGGAAAGAACTGTTGATCAAGCTGAATTGCTATTGAATAATATGTTGAGTAATGAAAATGATTGGACACTTCCTGAATCAACTCCTAATCCAACTCTGAAGAAAAGGGGTATTCTATTTCTCAGTCCTGAAGATATGCAAGAGGCAAAGAAATCTATGAAAGAAAAGGGTATTAAAGATGAAGATGTTAAGAATTTACCACCTATTGAAGAAATACATGGTCTTGATAACCCGACACAGGTAGTGAAGGTAAATTCCCTCTATAGGTTTGATGAAGGTGATATTCCTCGTAATAAGTCTGCTAACCAATGCTTAGATGTGTTTGATAATTTTATTGTTAAACAAGAAAACTTCAATGCTTATGTTGGTAGACAATTGAAACGCAATGCTGATATGCTTGAACACTTGAGTGATTATATGTCTAGATTTAAAGGTGAAATTAAACTTATTAGTAAACATGCTTCTATGGTTACTACTCAAGTAGAACAAGTACTTAAGGCTCAGAATGATTTGCTCAATGAATTAAATAATAAGAAAAATGATAATGTTGTTAGAGTTATGACTAGAGGGTGTAAAATGACTCAAGAACCTTTGTATCCTGAGGGCCATCCTAAGAGAATTGAGCAAGATTCTCAGAGAACTAACGTTGATGCACCTAGTTCTTCTAAGAAGAAGAAGAAAAATGGTAGGACTTTGCATGCTTCTAGTGAACCTGTTGTTGACACACCTGAGAATCTCAATGATATTTCTATTTCTAATGCTGAAACACAATCTTGTAATGAACATGAACCTAGTGATGATGTTAATGTTGATGCTCAACCTAGCAATAACAATGATGTAGAGATTGAACCTGCTGTTGATCTTAATAACCCACAATCAAAGAATCAATGTTATGATAAGAGAGACTTTGTTGCTAGGAAACACGGTAAACAAAGAGAACCATGGGTTCAGAAACCCATGGCTTTTCCTCCTAAACCATCCAAGAAAAAGGATGATGAGGATTTTGAGCGCTTTGCTGAAATGATTAGACCTGTCTTTTTGCGTATGCGTTCGACTGATATGCTTAAAATGAACCCTTATGCTAAATACATGAAGGATATTGTTACTATTAAAAGAAAGATACCGGAAGCTGAAATTTCCACCATGCTTGCTAATTATACTTTTAAGGGTGGAATACCAAAGAAACTTGGAGATCCAGGAGTACCAACTATACCATGCGCCATTAAAAGAAACTATGTTAAAACTGCTTTATGTGATCTTGGAGCCGGTGTTAGTGTTGTGCCTGTCTCTTTATATCATGGACTTGATTTGAATAAGTTGACACCTACTGAAATATCTTTGCGAATGGCTGATAAATCAACTGCTATACCTGTCGGTATTTGTGAGGATGTGCCCTGTTGTGGTTGAAAATGTTACTATTTTAACGGACTTTGTTATTCTTGATATTCCCGAGGACGATAGTATGTCGATTATCCTTGGTAGACCCTTTTTGAATACTGCAGGGGCTGTTATTGATTGCAACAAAGGCAATGTCACTTTTCATGTTAATGGTAATGAGCATACGGTACACTTTCCAAGGAAACAACCTCGAGTCCATAGTATCAATTCTATTGGGAAAATATCAACAATTACTATTGGAGGTTTTGAATTTCCTCTTCCTACTGTCAAGAAGAAATATGATATTCTTATTGTTGGGGATGTGCATATCCCGGTTGAGGTAACCTAGTGTTATTAAATTTCTCCGGTTTCATGTGATTCTGAATGAGTTTGTTAACAAGACTTGATCAACCTTGTTAGTGGATTCCTATTGATGAGCATGAGATGGATGAAGTTAGAAAGCACAACCTTCTGTACCCTCTTTTTATTTTCTGTTATTAGTTTAAATAAAGCAAAAATAGTATTTTCCTATCTGTTTTCTGAATTACCCTTGCAACAAAAAATACCCCCAAAAAAGTTCTCCAAATGCCCTGAAAATTTAATATGATTTTTCCCAGAATATTTAAGAATTATTGGCACTGAGAACACATCAGGGGGACCCAACGTGTGCCCACGAGGGTGGAGGGCGCGCCCTACCGCCCTGGGCACGCCCCCCTGTCTCGTGGACCCCATGTGGGTGCTCTCCACTTATTCTTGCACCCACACACTTCGTCTTCCTCCAGAAAAATCATCCACCAGCTCAAAACCGTGTTCTAGCTCATCTTGCTGCCATTTTTGATCTCCTTGCTCAAAGCTCCATTCACAAAACTTCTTTGGGGATTGTTCTTCGGTATGTGACTCCTCCATTGGTCCATTTAGTTTTTGTTCTAGTGCTTTACTTATTAGAAATTTTTTCTACTTAGGTGACCCTGTTCTTGAGCTTGCATGTCAAATTTATTTGGTCAAAAGTAGTTTTAATGCATGATATGGCCTCTAGACACTTGTAGGAGTAGTTGCTATAATTTTGTTGAGTTTGGTTCACTTTTATTTTAAGTTACTAAATATTTCAAAAAAATCAGAAAAAGATGAAGAGATTTTTGAGGGGCTCATCGAGCCGAAGCTCTAAGGATAAGCAAACTCAAGAAAATAAGAAGCCCAAATATAATCTCCCTCGCACTTCGGAGGTTCGGACGTGTGAATGGCATTGTGATGAGTTCTTGAGAGAAGCCGGGATTTATGAAGATTTTTATTATTTGGCTGAGAATGCAAGCCTCACCGACTTCCTCCACGACCAGCGCGAACAATATCTCTTACTCACCAATATTTTTGTGCAAAGTTTTCATTTCCATGCTAGGAGATCACCACCTTTGGTGGAATTTTATTTATATGTAACATCCCAAATTTTCAATTTAGAATGTTATACATTAGATCATCATGCATATCATATTTTATTATGCATTTTGGTTGATCCTAGAAAATCTACGCAACTCAATGACCCACGGAGAGAATTGGGGATTTCGTTATTTTCATATTTGAGTTCTCTCAAATTTTGAGAATAGGATCATTTGATTTTATTTATTTTATCATCAATTATTTCAATTACAAAAATATGAGAGAGGGAATAAAATGACTTTCCAAAAATAAAGAAATATTGAGGATTTAATAATAAAATCAAATAAGATTTTATTTCGGAGTTTTTTTGGTGTTTTATTTGAATTTAGGAAAAAGTGTGTTTTTCAAAATTGCATTTAGGGCCCAATAAATGTTCACCTTGTGCGGCTTGATTTTAGAAGCCCGTGAAAATTTACTTTGGAATTTTTGGAGTCCGTTTAGTATTTCTTTTTATTTTTCTTCCGAGCGGAATAATTAAAAAAACGAACCGACTTCGGGCCGTACCCGAGCGGGACACCGCCCGGGGGCAGCCTTTAAATAGCGCCGCCCCCAGCCCATCAGCCCCGCCTCGATCCGCGCGCGCCGCCGGAGCCGCCGCCGCCGACGATCCCGCCGCCTGAGGTTCGTCGCGCCTCGTTTTCCGTGCCGAAAAAAAAGAGAAAATAAATCGGCGTTCGTTGTTTTTCTTTTTCTCGGATTAAATCCGCGATTTTTCTGATCGCGATTCCTGATCCGATTTTCGTTTTAGTTTACCTTTTCGCTCGTTTATCAGAATCAGGCGATTCAAGCGCCTAGGGATTCGTCTCGAAACCCTCTATCCGTTTAACCAACTTAAACAAGATTTTGCTACTGTAAAATTTGCCCTAGATCCAGATTACTAGAACGAAGTTGTTTTCTTTCGCCGTTTGACTTTCGTTGCTTCGTTCGAGTTGATTCTTTTTGCCAACCGAAGTTCTTAAGTTGAACCTTCTGGTTAGATCTCTTATTTGAGTTTTACCTGTGCATTAGATGAGTACTTATTGTATGCTTGTTTGTTTGTCTGCGATAGAATACCCGGAGTGCGTCGCTTGTTACTTCGAATCGTTAGGATTCGCGGATCATCAGCAAGGCAAGTAACACTTTGATCATACCTTTTCTACTACCCAGTTTTATTGCATTAGATCAATCCTCACACATTGCATGATTAGGATCTAATTAAATTGTGGGATGGGAAGTAGATGAGGTAGTACCTATTACCTGTTTATTATCAAACCTTTGGGAGTTACTTCTATGTTTGCTTATTGTGCCATGCTATGCTAGTAGACGTGGATTGGGTGAGTGAAATCCATGATAGATGTGAGATTGTTAATTAATGGTTTATCTAAGGTGGCAACTTAAACGCACATCTGGGTGGATTGAGGCACCTGGGTATTCCAGGACTTGCCTATTTTCTTTTGGACCGCCACCCAGGCTCAAAGGGATCATGAGACTATTCATACTAGAAACTTCCGTGTGCAGCCACAAGCTATTATGGGCTCTAGCATAGTTGACTAAGTTGTGCGAACTCTTATAGTGGTAGACTAGCAGATGTAGGGGATGTAGGTGGTACGGTCTACCCGATCGTAAGGTGCTAGCGCTTCTGAAAGACCATGTCTCGGTCATCCGTCTTCTCAAACACCCTGTAGTGCGAGAAACCAAACGGAGGCGATCGAGTCTTGTGGGGAAAAGTGCGCAAACCTCTACAGAGTGTAATAAACTAATCATGGTTAGCCGTGTCCCCGGTTATGGACATCTTGAGTATCTAGTACTTGGATTTTCATGTGAATCTCAACATGTTACTCTAAATTAATTTTGTTGGGTTATGCTTAATGATGATGCTTAATTGGGATTGAGAATGCTGTCAACCATTCTCAATGTTTAACAACCACCATGATAGTAATTAAATTTATTCCTTTGAAGTAGGGAAAAATTGGCTTTACGCAAAACTATAACCATAGAGCTTTCCACCAGCCAAATATGCATATAGTATAGCTGTTTCACTCCATTACTCTCTATGTGTTACCTTGCTAGCATATTCCATGTGCTGACTCATTTCGGGCTGCAACGTTAATGTTGCAGACTTTCCAAACGCCGATTAAGGAGTTTTTAGGTCGTGGTTCTATACTCAGTGATGCCATTGGAGTTGATGGACTCACTTATCTTCCAAGCCTTCCGCTATTATCGTTATTAGATGGCCTTAAGCCATACTTATTGTAATAAGTTCTCTTTTGAGACACTCGATGTAATAAGTGTGTGATTGCTACTCTCCTATAAATCCTCCGAGTACTGTGTGGTGTCAGCATTACTGATCCAGGGATGACACCGGAGCACAGAGATCAGACTGTTTGAGGTCTGGTCGCTACAGAGACGGTATCAGAGCACACGCTGACTGTAGGACACGACCACTAAGTTAGAGACCTAGATCACTATTCACTCTCTTCTCTTCTGACCTCTCATCTTTTCTACTCTTTAGGATGGCGGATGCAAGGAAAAAGTTCACACAACCGGATGAAGATACGCCCTTTGGACGACACTTGAAGGAAGTCACTAGATACCTGAACATAGGAGTACCAAGCTTCACGGGAACCTACAACGCCACTTTACCTGAAGAAGAGCGCTGGATGATTCAAGTTCAAGTTCCAGGAAGGACGTTCATGCCAGTCACTGAGCCCATAGAGTTTTCTTTTGATGCACCAACTTGGAGTCTAGGAAAGAGCATGGCAGCTCACATCGCCATGGGACACATTGGAGAAGTCTACCGCAAGGATCTCAAGGATACTATCTACCAGATTTGTGGGCGCCGAGATGAACACTGGGAGATGATCAGCACCAGGAAGGATAGATCAATCGCAGCTTTTATCTAGGAGCTAAACCAGCACATTCGACGACAGGAGAACCAGATGTGCGCCGACATGATAGACCTGAAGAAGGAAAAGACTAGAATCAAAGAACTGGAGGAAGAACTCAAGGCTACACGTGAAGATTATGAAGAGGAAATTGAAGTATTGGTGGAGAAGAATGACGACCTGATCAAGAAGATTGGAATATTTATGGGAGACCCTACGTCAGTAGATGAAGACGAAGAACCCAAGGAGATTAGCCCGGAAGACTACATCATCATCGACGGCACCGACTCGGAAGCAGATAGTAGTGATGATGACTATGTTGATGAAGCAGGAGCAGATATGGAGTCAACGACCGAAGAATATTTCTAGTAGACCACCTCATCAGTAGTAGTAGTCCACCATGTAAATACAGTAGTCCGAGCACTTTTGCGATAGTTAGATCGATTGTATGCCCTAGTTTGATTGATTGAAGTGAATTGTTTGCTTTTGCCTCATGTGCATATGGGTAGTGTTTTCTCTTTAGACCCCCTCTATTCTTATATCTCATCTTTTTTAAACCCTCAGATGCCTCCGAGACGTGACCCCGGATTTGCCTTTGCACCGGAGCTCACCCAGTTGATCCAGCAGCAAAACACATTGATGTAGTTGCTAGTCCAGAATCAGAATCAGGGGAACAACTACAACAACCCACCACCACCACCTGTTGACCACTTAGCCCGTTTTCTTAGGCTGAATCCGCCGGTGTTTTCCAGTAGCACCGAGCCGATAGTAGCAGATGATTGGCTCCGCAAGACAGCTAGGGAGTTGACCATAGCAGGATGCACAGATGCGGAGAAGGTGAAGTTTGCCGCGCATCAGCTTGAAGGACCCGCATCATCATGGTGGGAGAATTTCACAGCCACTTTCCCTGTAGACACTGTCACATGGGACCAGTTTCAGCAGGCTTTTCGTACAGCCCATGTTTCAGCAGGAGCTATGGCCATGAAGAAGCGTGAGTTTCGCAACTTGCGCCAAGGAGGAAGGACAGTTGGCCAGTATGTGGAGGAATTTAGTAAGCTAGCACGTTATGCCCCATATGACGTCGCTACGGATGCAGCTAAGCAGGAGAAGTTTCTAGAAGGACTGAATGATGAGTTGAGCATGCAGTTGATGGTAGCCACCTTCAACAACTACCAGGAGTTGGTAGATCATGCTCTTATGATTTAAGGGAAGCAGTAGCAAATTGAGAATCGCAAGTGGAAGTATGGACAAGGAAAGTATAATTCAGGAGCTCAGCAGAAGCCATGTTTTACCCCTAGACCGGGAGGACATTTTCAGCATACCCATGGAGGAGGTAGCTCGCACAATCACAATGGCACCAAGAATGGTAATGGCAATGGAGGAAGCAACGGCCAGAACCGCACCAACCCCCCAACCCCAGCCAAGAAGGACCTAAGCCAAGTCACTTGCTTTAAGTGTTCGAAGACAAGACATTATGCCAATGAATGTCCTGAATTACAAAATGGAAATAGCAATGGAAGTTCTGGGAAGAAGACGAACCCTTTCAACAGGGGACAGGTGAACCACGTTAGCATGGAGGAGGTTGAAGCTCAGCCCGATGCAGTAATAGGTAAGTTTTTGGTTAAGTCATTTACTACACTCATTCTTTTTGATACTGGTGCATCGCATTCATACATCTCAAGGGGATTTGTGGATAAGTATAACCTACCAACCCAAGCCCTTAGGTCACCCATGTTAGTAACCTCGCCCGGAGCAGAGTATGTGGCTAGTCTATGGTGTGATCGGTTACCATTAAGGATTGGTAACTACATTTTTCCCTCAGACCTAATAGTATTGGAATCTCAAGGATTGGATGTGATAGGCATGGATTGGTTATCAAAGTATGAAGGGAATATTGAGTGTGCTAGTAAGTCAATTTTGCTTACGACCCCAGAAGGGAGAAGGATCAAGTATGTATCCCGGCATGTGCCAAAGAGGACTCAAGTAAATTGCCTAACAGGAGTTGTGCAGGAGGAAGTACCAGTGGTAAGGGATTTCCCTGATGTATTTCCAGAGGAGTTGCCAGGCATGCCACCGGATAGAGATATTGAGTTTTTGATTGAGCTATTGCCAGGCACAGGGCCAATATCAAAGAGACCATATAGGATGCCAGCAAAGGATTTGGTGGAAATTAAGAAGCAGATTAAGGAGTTACTGGATAAAGGATATATCCGTCCAAGTTCTTCACCTTGGGGATCGCAAGTACTTCTAGTGGAGAAGAAGGATGGATCGTTAAGGATGGTTGTTGATTATCGAGGATTGAATGAAGTAACGATCAAGAACAAGTACCCACTACCTATGATCAACGATCTGTTTGATCGATTGCAAGGAGCTAAGATATTTTCCAAGATCGATCTGCGATCAGGATACCACCAGTTGAAGATTCGAGAATAGGATATTCCTAAGACAGCTTTTACCACCAGGTATGGGCTGTATGAATATACCGTTATGTCATTTGGTCTGACTAACGCACCTGCCTATTTTATGAACATGATGAACAAAGTGTTTATGGAGTTTTTGGATAAGTTCGTCGTAGTGTTCATTGATGATATCCTGGTTTATTCGAAGAATGAAGAGGAACATAAGGAGCATTTGCGTTTGGTACTTGGAAAGCTCAGTGAACATCAATTATATGCCAAGTTCAGCAAATGTGAGTTTTGGTTGAAGGAAGTAGGATTCCTCGGACATGTTATATCTGGAGAAGGTATATCAGTAGATCCCGCTAAAGTTGAAACCGTGACCAAGTGGGAAGCCCCAACAACAGTTGGAGAGATCCGGAGTTTTCTTGGACTCGCAGGATACTACCGGAGATTTATTGAGAATTTCTCAAAGATTGCGAAGCCTATGAATGAGTTGTTAAAGAAGGATACCAAGTTCAGATGGACAGAGGAATGTGAGGCTAGTTTCCAGGAGTTGAAGAAACGCTTAGTTACCTCACCAGTATTGATCTTGCCAGACCAGACCAAGGATTATGAGGTGTATTGCGACGCTTCACGTCGAGGACTTGGAGCAGTGCTTATGCAGGAAGGGAGAGTTGTTTCATATGCCTCAAGACAACTGAAACCTCATGAGTTGAATTATGCCATGCATGATTTGGAGTTAGCAGCCGTAGTGCATGCATTGAAGACATGGAGACATTTTCTCATTGGAAATCATTATGAGGTGTACACGGATCATAAGAGTTTGAAGTACATTTTCATCCAGAAGGAGTTAAATCTCAGACAAAGGAGATGGTTGGAGCTTATCAAGGATTATGATATGAAATTGCATTATCACCCCGGAAAGGCTAATGTAGTAGCAGACGCATTAAGCCACAAGAGCCATGTCAATACGTTAATGACGGGAGAAATACTAAGGGAGTTAGCAGAAAATCTTCGTGAACTATGTTTGGAAATAGTTCCGAGAGGCTATGTAGCAGCATTGGAGATTCAGTCAACTTTGATGGATAAAATCAGGGAAGCTCAGAAAGCAGACAAAGAGATTGCCGCTATAAAGGAGAAACTAAGCAAAGGAAAAGCTAAAGGATTCCATGAGGATGAGCACGACACCCTATGGTTTGAAGACCGCGTTTATGTGCCCAATGACCCGGAGATCAGGAAGTTGATTTTGCAAGAGGCACACGACTCACCGTATTCAATTCACCCAGGAAATACCAAGATGTATCTGGATTTGAAGGATATTTTCTGGTGGACCGGAATGAAGAAGGATATAGCGGAGTATGTAGAAGTTTGTGATGTATGTCAGAGAGTAAAGGCAGAGCATCAGAAGCCAGCAGGATTGTTACAACCATTGCCGATACCCGAATGGAAGTGGGATAAGCTAGGCATGGATTTTATCACAGGATTGCCCATGACTCGTTCAGGCTATGACTCGATTTGGGTTGTAGTCGATCGATTGACGAAAGTAGCTCATTTCATCCCAATAAAGACCACTTGTACCAGTGCTAAGTTGGCAAAGATATACATGACCAGAATAGTATGTCTGCATGGAGTTCCAAGGAGTATCGTATCAGATAGAGGAACCCAGTTTACCTCAAAGTTCTGGAAGCAGTTGCACGAAACTTTGGGTACCAGGCTAGAATTCAGTACAGCTTTTCATCCACAGACTGATGGACAAACCGAGAAAGTCAATCAGATTTTGGAGGATATGCTGAGAGCTTGTGCGCTAGATTACGGATCTAGTTGGGACGATAATTTGCCATATGCAGAGTTCTCTTACAACAACAGTTATCAAACCAGTTTAAAGATGGCCCCTTTCGAAGCTTTGTACGGAAGGAGGTGCAGGACACCGCTGTCATGGGACGAAGTTGGAGACCGCCAGTTGTTTGGTCCTGACTTGATTAAAGAGTCTGAATAGAAGGTGAAGCTGATTCACGATAGGCTCAAGGTAGCCCAGTCCAGACAGAAGAGTTATGCGGATTCTAAACGCAAGGAGACAGTTTACGAAGTCGGAGACAGAGCTTATCTTCGAGTATCTCCACTTCGGGGAACAAAGCGTTTTGGAGTTAAAGGGAAGTTAGCACCACGATTTGTAGGACCATATCGAGTTTTGGAGCGTATGGGAGAAGTGGCCTACAAGTTGGAATTGCCCGAAGGATTGTCAGGAGTACATGATGTGTTCCACGTTTCTCAGTTAAAGAAATGTCACGCGGAGATGGCTGACATACCGTTGAGAGACACAGTGCCATTGGAAACTATTCAGTTGGATAACGATTTGACCTACGAGGAGAAACCAATTAAGATCCTCGAGTTTGCCAGCCGAGTTACTCGCAGCAAGGTTATTAAGTTTTGCAAAGTTCAGTGGAGCCACCACCAGGAGGATGAAGCCACCTGGGAGCGAGAGGAAGATTTGCTCAAAGACCACCCTCACCTATTTTCTAGCCAATCCGAATCTCGAGGGCGAGATTCATCTTAAGGGGGGTAGGTTTGTAACATCCCAAATTTTCAATTTGGAATGTTATACATTAGACTATCATGCATATCATATTTTATTTTGCATTTTGGTTGATCCTAGAAATTCTACGCAACTCAATGACCCACGGAGAGAGTTGGGGATTTCGTTATTTTCATATTTGAGTTCTCTCAAATTTTGAGAATAGGATCATTTGATTTTATTTATTTTATCATCAATTATTTCTATTACAAAAATATGAGAGAGTGAATAAAATGACTTTCCAAAAATAAAGAAATATTGAGGATTTAATAATAAAATCAAATAAGATTTTATTTCGGAGTTTTTTCGGTGTTTTATTTGAATTTAGGAAAAAAGTGTGTTTTTCAAAATTGCATTTAGGGCCCAAATAAATGTTCACCTTGTGCGGCTTGATTTTAGAAGCCCGTGAAAATTTATTTCGGAATTTTTGGAGTCCGTTTAGTATTCCTTTTTATTTTTCTTCCGAACGGAATAATTAAAAAAACGAACCGACTTCGGGCCGTACCCGAGCGGGACACCGCCCGGGGCCGGCCTTTAAATAGCGCCGCCCGAGCCGCCCCAGCCCATCAGCCCCGCCTCGATCCGCGCGCGCCCTCGGAGCCGCCGCCGCCGCCGACGATCCTTCGCCCGAGGTTCGTCGTGCCTCGTTTTTCGTGCCAAAAAAAGAGAAAAAAAATCAATGTTCGTCATTTTTCTTTTTCTCGGATTAAATCCGTGATTTTTCTGATCGCGATTCCTGATCCAATTTTCGTTTTAGTTTAACTTTTCGCTCGTTTATCGGAATCAAGCGATTCAAGCGCCTAGGGATTCGACTCAAAACCCTCTATCCATTTAACCAACTTAAACAAGATTTTGCTACTGCAAAATTTGCCCTAGATCCAGATTACTAGAACAAAGTTGTTTTCTTTCGCCGTTTGACTTTCGTTGCTTCGTTCGAGTTGATTCTTTTTGCCAACCGGAGTTCTTAAGTTGAACCTTCTAGTTAGATCTCTTATTTGAGCTTTACCTGTGCATTAGATGAGTACTTATTGTATGCTTGTTTGTTTGTCTGCGATAGAATACCCAGAGTGCGCCGCTTGTTACTTCGAATCGTTAGGTTTCGCGGATCATCAGCAAGGCAAGTAACACTTTGATCATACCTTTTATACTACCCAGTTTTATTGCATTAGATCAATCCTCACACATTGCATGATTAGGATCTAATTAAATTGTGGGATGGGAAGTAGATGAGGTAGTACCTATTACCTGTTTATTATCAAACCTTTGGGAGTTACTTCTACGTTTGCTTATTGTGCCATGCTATGTTAGTAGACGTGGATTGGGTGAGTGAAATCCATGACAGATATGAGATTGTTAATTAATGGTTTATCTAAGGTGGCAACTTAAACACACATCTGGGTGGATTGAGGCACCTGGGTATTCCAGGACTTGCCTGTTTTCTTTTGGACCGCCACCCAGGCTCAAAGGGATCATGAGACTATTCATACTAGAAACTTCCGTGTGCAGCCACAAGCTATTATGGGATCTAGCATAGTTGACTAAGTTGTGCGAACTCTTACAGTGGTAGACTAGCAGATGTAGGGGATGTAGGTGGTACGGTCTACCCGATCGTAAGGTGCTAGCGCTTCTGAAAGACTATGTCTCTGTCATCCGTCTTCTCAAACACCCTGTAGTGCGAGAAACCAAACGGAGGCGATCGAGTCTTGTGGGGAAGAGTGCGCAAACCTCTGCAGTGTGTAATAAACTAATCATGGTTAGCCGTGTCCCCGGTTATGGACATCTTGAGTATCTAGTACTTGGATTTTCATGTGAATCTCAACATGTTACTCTAAATTAATTTTGTTGGGTTATGCTTAATGATGATGCTTAATTGGGATTGAGAATGCTGTCAACCATTCTCAATGTTTAACAACCACCATGATAGTAATTAAATTTATTCCTTTGAAGTAGGGAAAAATTGTCTTTACGCAAAACTATAACCATAGAGCTTTCCACCAGCCAAATATGCATATAGTATAGCTGTTTCACTCCATTACTCTCTATGTGTTACCTTGCCAGCATATTCCATGTGCTGACCCGTTTCGGGCTGCAACGTTAATGTTGCAGACTTTTCAGACGACGATTAAGGAGTTTTTAGGTTGTGGTTCTATACTCAGTGATGCCGTTGGAGTTGATGGACTCACTTATCTTCCAAGCCTTCCGCTGTTATCGTTATTAGATGGCCTTAAGCCATACTTATTGTAGTAAGTTCTCTTTTGAGATACTCGATGTAATAAGTGTGTGATTGCTACTCTGCTATAAATCCTCCGAGTACTGTGTGGTGTCAGCATTACTGATCCAGGGATGACACCGGAGCACAGAGATCAGACTGTTTGAGGTCTGGTCGCTACATTATATGATGAGCATAAGGAGATGTCACTTTATGATTTTTGCCAGGTTTGTAGGATACCCTTTGAGGACAGCATAGAGGAACCACATCATAATGATTTGGAGGGATTTATTGATATAATTGCTGTAGGGAAAACAAGGAAAGTTTCTGATGCAAGAATCACTAGCATACATTTTCCTGGTCTATTTTACTTTGCAATGTTTGCTAGTAGATGCTTAATTGGTCGCGGGAATTGTGGAAATCTTAGTGCCCCTGATATTGTTATTTTGCGCCATGCTTTGTTTCGTGATACCACTTTCAGTTTAGGCGCTATTGTTGCTAAACGGTTAAATCTGAACCGTACAAAGGGTCTCGTCTTAGGAGGCATCTTCGCCTCGCACCTTGCTACACACTTTAACATACCTAATAGGCATTATGAGAAAGAGGAAAAGTTGTTGCCTCATATTTTTCTAGATTATAAGAGCATGGTAGCACATGATTTTATTGTTAAGAATAAGAAGAAGATGCTTAACTATAGACTGATGTTTTGTAAGAATCACTTTGAGACTATTACCTTGTCTGCTCCCTGTTTGTTCAACATATTTTCAGGCACATACCTTGTTTTGCCGGAGGCCGTTCAGGCATACTAGAGCCTGACATCAGCTCCAGAGACGGAGCCACTATCTGATCCTCACCGTCAGTCTGTTTATCAGTGGGATCCGGAGGAGATCGCCAACCAGTGGCACCCCGAAGACCCTCCTCAGTACACCGGAGAGGGCAACTTTGATCCATGGGCATAGACCAACTTAGGCCAAAAGCCTAAGCTTGGGGGAGTACGTATTTCTCACCGACATTACATTCATGTTCACACACTCATGCCAGTTGTCGGTGCTCATACTTTTTCATTGTATCATCCATGCTAGTTTATTTTCTTTTAAAGTTTTCTTCTTGTGTGTTTGAAAAAACTTAAGAAAAACCAAAAAAATAGTTGTAGCTCATAGCTAGTTTACTTTCCATGCCTGTAGTAGTAGTAATTAAAAAGAAAACCCAAAAAGATTTCTCGTTCTTCTTTTGCTTGTTGGGAGCTTTACCGTGTAAATAGTTTTATTTCCTTTCTTTTCCTTGGGGCTCGAGAAGAGAAGACCACGATGAAAATGTTGAGTGGCTCTCATATGCATTATTGTCGATCTAACAAAGAGCCCATATTACCTTGTCTTCTCCCTTGTATTGAATGCTTGCAGATTCCAGCTTAGTCCAATGCACGTGCACTATTATTATTATCCACACCGTTCGATTGTGCAAGTGAAAGGCAATAATGACGATATATGATGAACTGATTGAGATGAAAAAAGCTGGTATGAACTCGACCTCTCTTGTTTCTGTAAATATGATTAGTTCATCGTTCCTGATTCAGCCTATTATGAATGAAGAATGTTTGCAATGACAATTAGAGATTATAGTTGCTTATACCATGCTTAATTTGCTAGGAGTTTATAATGGTTTACCTTGTGTGACACCCCGGCTCAGAGAAAACTGGAACGCCCCGTATTCCAGCCCAGAGATCGAGGTGAAGTCTTCTGGAATACGGCACTACTTAGTATAGAACAAACCAGCTCTCTATTATCACACAAATAGGAATACAAGGGTTTCGCTATTTCAATGAATAACATCGGCATGGCGACACGACGCCAACCATGCTTGGTCTATACAAGCAGCATAACAACTCGATGCAGCAGAACAACTAGTGGCAGCGGAACAACGAACGACGATGATGGACTCCAATCCCCAGGGACTCTAGCTAGAACGTTTATCCTAGCTCGCGAATCGCAGGAACAACACCAAGCAAGCAAGCAATCCATGCACAACCTGCAAACTAGCATGACACACCAGGTCAGTACATTGAATGTACTTGCAAGCTCACAATAACCAGAAGCATTCAAGACAAACAATAGCATGGCAATTACAAGTTAAGCAGGAATTATCATGAGATCATCAGGATAACATGGCATGAACAATATGAACATAATATCGCTAGAACAATATGAGCATGGCATGAACATATAAATCTGACAATACTATCATGCAACATGATGACACTATATGCACCACTTATTCTGCTCGAGTTACATCGTAACCATCACATGAATCACTTACCCACCTGGGACATCACACGATCATCTCAGGATCAAATCAAGCTTGGTATAAACAATATCGTAGTAATCATTAAATGACCACAAGGAGCTTGATCTTTACCCACGATTCTCGCACAACATCACAAATATCCAACAACTCGGTATCCTTGATACCACGGTGATCATTCACAAATCACAAATGGAACCACTCTGGGCTCAATGGGTTACCTCGTAACCAAACGGTGATCATTTCACGATCATCACCAATCTCTTTCTCATCATCAAACCAAGGTTGTTATTAAGCTAGTTATTATTATTACTGTTGACCCATAGTGTGACTGACATGAACTGGGCCCTTATCTGCGGGCATGGCTATCGATAGATTTAATATACACTCTACAGAAGTTAGTACACTATACCCACACCATGGAACCCATGGCCTCTCGCTCCCATTCGGGTGGACCAACGGCATTCCGATAAAACCGATCTACTGCCATGACACTCTCCTGGCCACTCCGGCCAACTCCCCTCTGGGCCAGGTCATGGGTGGCCCCGTGCCTACCAAAGGCACCAACGCCACCGTCATGGCAAATCGGCCACCATCGTGGCAAAACGGTCCCAAACAGGGACAATCCGGATATAACAACAACGGGCACACAAGGTTATGTCTGCTTACCGGGCCAGGGTACCGCACGCCCATAACCTTCCCTCGTTGGAGGCACCGGCGGGAGGCACAACAATAGACCTAGTTAGGACCTTCCCATAAAGGTAAGCGTGGTTGCACTAGTCAGCTCGATATGGTGGCACCATGACTCAGCCAACAGTTGTTCAAGTTCAATTTAATCCGGTTAAACTTGAATGCAATATCCTGAGCCATGATAAAATAACATGATGCAATTACAATGCATGAGCATGATATCAACATAATCATGAGGGTACAACATAACTATCCACCATGTCAACAATGAATCATATTCCACTAAGCATGGCACACTGACTAGCATGAACATCACAAGTACATACTTCTCAGAAACATAGCATGACCACTAGCATCAAAAATAAATATCATGCAAGAACATATCAACAATGCCATCATGCAAGCATTTAACCAACTGGATGCAATGGAACATGCATAACAACGGTACTCGGGACAGACGGCAGTCATGCAACGAAGACCAACATCAACATGTACTACTAGCAAGCGTAAGCATATCAAAGGACTACCAGCAACTAGCAGGGCATGATAACTAGGTGCATAACAACATAGCAAGAAAGTAAGCACTAACCAAGAATCATTACAGAACAACGATAACCATATTTTAAACAAGCAAACAGTTAATAAATATTCAAGTTGAAAACCATGTCTACTGCATGACTATCATTCAAGTGGTATTGTGGCTTGCCTGGGGGTGACGGAGACTCCGGGAAGAAGTGCGGTGAAGCCGCAGAACAAAAAGTCGGACGGTTCTTTCTCGAAGGGGGCTGATTAGAGGCAAGGGAAAAATGGTCATTTTCACTATGAGACCACCTAGTTAAAATGTTACCAAAAGATAGAGCTCGACAATACGAAGAAGTGAGCGTTGGTTTCACCTCAATCGGAGTTAGGGTTGCAGAGTTATGAGGTGTAGAGGATCAGGGACCTATCGGTGAAAAAAAATCAGCAAACAGGCCCCTGGTGGAAAAACAGAAAGCGCCTTCGGGCCAAACACATTTTCTGCGAAGGGAAACGTATTATCAGCCGCAATAGATTGAGAATACGCTTTCCAAAAACAAAAACATATTCGCGGAAAAGACGTCTCCACTTATCCACGTGGACCAGGGGAGAAGAGGCTTACAGGTGGGGTCCAGGCGCAGGGGGAGGGGCCAGGCTCGGTCATCTCCTTCCTCCCACTCCTGTGCTCCCGTGCGGTACAGAGGAGGAGCAGGGGAGGAAGCGGCGAGGGGGCGGCCAGCTCCGGCCAACTCTGGCCGAGCCGAGGGCACCGGCGGGACCAGGGCGGCGAGGGGGTCCCGTTCAGAGGGAGCACGGCCACCGGGGAGGAGAGGGGTGGAGGGGAGAGGTGGCGCCAGGAGGAGGACCGGGACGCACGGGCGGTGGTGCTCTCGAGCAAAGCACGCACGTTGGTGACCAATAGAGGAGTGGGGGAGGATCTACGGGATGTGGGGAAGCTCGTGGTGGCGGCACAAGAGAGGGACAAACTCCGGATTGTCGAGACGGGGTGGTGGCCGAGAGGTGGAGGCGGTGGCCGAACATGGAAGCTATGGCCATGGTGCACTATGGCGAGGGGCGAGGTGGTGGGGCGGCTCAGTGGGACTAGGGGGACTCGGTGGCCGTGGTAGGAGGAGAGGAGGAGGCTCGGGTTGGTCGGAACCAAGCCGAGGCCGAGGCGGCCATGGAGGACAGAGGCGAACTCCGGCGAGATGGGGCGATCCTGGTGACCAAATGAGGCGAGGGAGAGATGGGTGAGCTGCGGGGGGGCTTGAGGCATGCTTATATAGCCGAGGGAAGGGCTCTAGAGCAACGCTAGCGAGCTTGAGCAGTGCTCCAGTGGTGGACAGAGTCTGGGCATGGCACGGGCATGGCGTTTGCGACGAATTTAAGGCGAACGACGATGAAGCAGTGATGCAGGGCGATGCAGTCGAGCACGGGCGAGCTCCAGGACATGGTTTGATGTCGAGACGAGGAGGGAGGAGACGAGCACAGTGGCCGGAACAAGCCAGAGCACACATTTAGCTATGACGCAAGCGTGATCACCACGCGCACTGGCGCAAGTGGCGCGCTTTGGCGTGGCAACCATGTCCAGTAGATGGACCTTGGTGCCCTTAGTCCAACTGAATAAATAATTGGGTCCAGGGGCAAAGAAGAGATTTGCACTTAGCTGCAAAGTAAATCAACAGGGAGGTGCTTGTAACTTGTTGTGGTTAAACCAGCTCGGTAATGTCGTAAATAGTTTGTCTGGCGATGATCACACACTAAGGTGATTTTGATCACCAAACATCAGACTAAGAAGAGGAGTTTAGATGAGGGTTGCTGTAGAAACCACTATAATGGCCAGAATTAGGGATTTGGATGATGCACTCACATGGAGAGGCAAGTTGAGCTGAACTTGGTCATGGCCTAATGATTTGAAGATATGAACGTGCATAAAAATTTTCAGGACATTTGGATGAGCCAAAATAACACTTGCTTCATATAGCTTCATTCTGGACAGAAAGTTGGAAAACTTGCATAGGGAAATTGGTTTAACTAATTGAGCTAAAAATTGGTGGAGGGAGTTTATATAGGTAGAAGAATGTCCTGGTAAAGTTTCAGCTCAATTGAAGCAATATAATATATAGTTGCTTCACAAATTGAAAATCTGACTAGAAACTAAGATTTGGGGCTGGGCTCACATAGATGAGTTACATGAGCTCATATTTGGTGGAGAGTCATTATTTGATCATATGAAGGACCTTGCAAAATTTCAACTAATTTGGATATGCCTAGCTTGTACTTCCTTCACAATCACTTCCCTCAGACAAGAACTTTGAAAATTTTCTCAGGAATATTTACTAGGAAATTTGAGTTGAATTTTTGTATTAGGTAATTAATTGGACAGGAAAAGATGTCCAAGAAGTTTGGGTTGAATATGGCAAAGATAAATGGCACTCGCTTCACAAACTGCCATTCAGGACAGAACAGAAAAGGAATTAATTGAGCATGATGGGAAACATGGCCAATGATATATTTTGCCATATTTGATTAGTATATGACCCAAAAATTTTATGAGAATTATTTGGGAATTTTAGGAGTGACAGAAATATAGGTTGCTTCACAACTTAGGATTTTAAAGGATTATTCCTTTATCAGAAAAGGAATATTCCCAATAAAAAAATATTGGGTTAGGTCAAGGATGGAAATGACATAATATTGGGGTGATGATGAGGGTGACAAGCCACTATTAAACCTAGGAAGACATGATCTTCCCAGGTTTCAGAACCACATAGCCACGGAAAAACAAATCAAAACAGGAAATCCAAGAAAATCAAAGGAAAAAGAAAAGGGCAAAAATCTAGGCTGTTACAAACCTCCCCCCCTTAAAGAAATATCGTCCTCGATATTTGGTTGCTCAGAGTTAAATAATCTTTTTGACTTGAAGAAACCGTTTCCAACTCAGGTTTCTTTTATTCATTCTCATATAATATTTCCACTGAATTGGATCTAACTGACTGTCTTGATCTAGGGTGGTTTGCTTCGTCGTATCTGACATTCTGACAGGACGTACCTCATATGTTCCTGTTTATACTGACTCAAATTTTCTCTCATATCTATTGGCTGAGCTAGCATCCGAAATATTATTTGTACGGACATACTTGTCCTTGATATTGATCCTTGTTGGCAATGTTATACTCGTATCGAGTACCGAGAATATTCCACGGAGTTGGGGAACACATCTTCCCGTGGAACAAAGAACCTCTTCTATCTGTTTTATGATAAAGGAATATTCCTGTATCCATGCATGCCTTCTGGGTTCAAAACAGTGATGTGGATCATATCTGTTTTGCTAACGGGTGCTGACATCTTGCAGGAGTTTCTGACTTATCTTGACCTGCTTCATGTCCTGAGCCTTGATATATTTATCCGGCCCACGTGTGGTTATACAAATCTCAATATTGTTGTTGATTCTGTTGGACAGTGCCAGGGTTAATAATATCACCTTGTGAGGCTGATTTTGTAATCACTACCAAGACTATTGCCCCAATGTATTCTGTCAAAAAAAATAAGGATTTTGTCAAAAAATCTATTGCCCCCAATGTTGTCTTTCCATGAATTCTTTCTTATGCGGGAGACTTGCATGGAGTTGGCAGCATACTCATTGAATGAACAAATATCTGATTCTCGATGCATACCTTTGTTCTGACTGATTTTTGTTTCAAACCAAATTGTCGCAGATCTGCCACTTGGAAAACATTGTCATATGCTGACAATTCATAATTTAATGTCTTGTATTAGTGCCGTACAAAAGAAAACTGGGCAGCTTGCATTCGGAAACAACCGGGGTATCGTGCTGAGGAAGACTGGGTGTCTTGCGCTCGAAGCCTTCGGTGGATATCTTATTGAGGAGAACGGGGTACCGTACCACATAAGCTTCCCCCCCTTAAAGACTTTGCTAGGGAAGACTCAGTACCTTATGCCAGAAGCTTTTGTAGTATTTTATTGAGAAGGCTGAATATCTTGCATGGGAATCCATTCATAGCCTATCAATGCAGACGGGGAACCTTATCTTTGTACACTTTGTCAATAAATTGTGGAGATGGACGGAGCTGATTTTCTTGGTGAATGGAATGACATATATATTTTTGTCAGTCCGGCAGCTGATTATTTGTATGGCAAGAATTGTCTGACTATCCTTGTTGAATTCATTGCATATTTGGACTGACTTCTGGGTGTCGCAATGTTTTAATTTTGACTTATGGCAGATTCAATCATTGTTCATAGACCATACCATTTGACTTGAAATGCACTGTTGATCCAATTTCTTTCTTTTGTTGATTTAATCTTTGTTGTGATAAAGGTGTATCTCTCACGGGTACTTGTTACTGAAAGTCTGATTAAAATACAATTTGTATCCGGACGGATGTCTGCAATACAATGTTGTCGGCTGAAAACCTCATTGCTTTTAACTGAATTCCTCGGTGTATATCTGTACTGCTTACAGCTTCTTCTGATCCAGTGTCGGTCGAGGAATGATTTCCATAAGGGGGTAATACCGAGGATTCAAAGCAAAGAAGCACGAGAAAACGATTTATTGCAACAAAGCACACAACAAACAAGCTACAAAGCTGCTCCACACAGGCACACACAAGCATGATACTACAGCAGATGCATAAGCACTACACGAAGGACTATACCCTATGCTTGAGCAAACACTCGCGCACTGACGAGGAAGCTAAGGGAGTAGAGAGTGGAACCGCTGACTCTGAAACTCCGGATGGACGAGGTGGAAGATTTGGAGAAGCTGGCGGAGACTGAGGTATAGCGACACCAAGCAATCTCCTGGCTCGAATGGCATCTCGGACTAACTCAGAAATAAGTAGACACTCGGCTGCCATGTAACGAGACATGGCGAGGATAGCTGGGTCATCTTGAGGGTTGACAGACGGAAACTGGATCCGCCTAGGATTCTCGACGATGGTGGGATAATATTGATAAGCACGGTTCTCTTGCACCATGCTCTCTTGATGACGAATACCGGTGATTCCTGCTATTGCGGCAATTTGAACGGCACGCTCGAGAGTAGCGCCGTAACCACCATGGAAACTGTAGGTGCGCTTATCGACAGGAATCGGGGCTGATAGATGAACATGAGCACCATATTCCCGAATTCTTCCCCGGCAGAACACTGGAATACTTGATACTGAGGTGGATCTCCGAGGGGATAAATGCTATGCCAGATGTCGGCAAGGAGGGCGGAAAAGCTGAGAGGTGCAGGAGTGGGACTGAAATCAATAGGAACAGCACCGGGAGCTATGGGAAGGGCACTGAACTAATGGAAGTTGACCGCCATCTACGCATGAAACAGGGGTTAACGGTAAACGAAATAAGACTATATGCAGCAAACAAATGTACCAGCCAAATGCAGCAAGCAAGGGCAACAACCAAAGCCTATACTACCGTTTTCTAACGTTCCAGCGGACTAGGACGCTCTACAACCAGACCTGCTCTGATACCAAGCCTGTGCCACCCAGGCTCAGAGAAAACCAGAACGCCCCGTATTCTAGCCCAGAGATCGAGGTGAAGTCTTCTGGAATACGGCACTGCTTAGTATAGAACAAAGCAGCTCTCTATTATAACACAAATAGGAATACAAAGGTTCCGATATTTCAATGAATAACATCGGCACGGCGACACTACGCCAACAACGCTTGCTCTATACAAGCAGCATAACAACTCGAGGTAGCGGAACAACTACTGGCAGCGGAACAACGAACAGCGATGATGGACTCCAATCCGCAAGGACTCTGGCTGGAACGTTTATCCTAGCTCGTGAATCACAGGAACAACACCAAACAAGCAAGCAATCAAGGCACGACCTGCAAACTAGCATGACACGCCAGGTCAGTACATTGAATGTACTTGCAAGCTCACAATAACCACAAGCATTCAAGACAAACAACAACATGGCAATTACAGATTAAGCAGGAATTATCATGAGATCATCAGGATAACATGGCATGAACAATATGAACATAATATCGCTAGAACAATATGAGCATGGCATGAACATATAAATCTGACGATACTAGCATGCAACATGATGACACTATATGCACCACTTATTCTGCTCGAGTTACCTCGTAACCATCACATGCATCACTTACCCACCTCGGACATCACACGATCATCTCAGGATCAAATCAAGCTTGGTATAAACAATACCATAGTAATCATTAAATGACCACAAGGACCTTGATCTTTACCCATGATTCTCGCACAACATCACGAATATCCAACAACTCGGTATCCTCGATACCACGGTGATCATTCACGGATCACAAACGGAACCACTTTGGGCTCAGTGGGTTACCTCGTAACCAAACGGTGATCATTTCACGATCATCACCAATCTCTTTCTCATCATTGAACCAGGGTTGTTATTAAGCAAGTTATTATTATTACTGTTGACCCATAGTGTGACTGACACGAACTGGGCCCTTATCCGCAGGCACGGCTATCGATAGATTTAATATACACTTTGCAGAGGTTAGTATACTGTACCCACACCATGGAACCCATGGCCTCTCGCTCCCATTCGGGTGGACCAATGGCATTCCGACAAAACCGATCTACTGCCATGACACTCTCCCGGCCACTCCGACCAACTCCCCTCTAGGCCAGGTCATGGGTGGCCCCGTGCCTACCAAAGGCACCAACGGCCACCGTCGTGGCAAAACGGTCCCAAACGGGGACAATCCGGATATAACAACAACGGGCACACAAGGTTATGTCTGCTTACCGGGCCAGGGTACCGCACGCCCAAAAGATAGACCTAGTTAGGACCTTCCCATAAAGGTAAGCGTGGTTGCACTAGTCAGCTCGATATGGTGGCACCATGACTCGGCCAACAGTTGTTCAAGTTCAATTTAATCCGGTTAAACTTGAATGCAATATCCTGAGCCATGATAAAATAACATGATGCAATTACAATGCATGAGCATGATATCAACATAATCATGAGGGTACAACATAACTATCCACCATGTCAACAATGAATCATATTCCACTAAGCATGGCACACTGACTAGCATGAACATCACAAGTACATACTTCTCAGAAACATAGCATGACCACTAGCATCAACAATAAATATCATGCAAGAACATATCAACAATGCCATCATGCAAGCATTTAACCAACTGGATTCAATGGAACATGCATAACAACGGTACTCGGGACAGACGGCAGTCAAGCACCGAAGACCATTACCAACATCAACATGTACTACTAGCAAGCATTAAGCATATCAAAGGAATACCAACAACTAGCAGGGCATGATAACCAGGTGCATAACAACATAGCAAGAAAGTAAGCACTAACCAAGAATCATTACCGAACAACGATAACCATATTTTAAACAAGCAAACAGTTAATAAATATTCAAGTTGAAAACCATGGCTACTGCATGACTATCATGCAAGTGGGTATTGCGGCTTGCCTGGAGGTGACGGAGACTCCAGGAAGAAGTGCGGTGAAGCCGCGGAACAAAATGTCAGACGGTTCTTTCTCGGAGGGGGCTGATTAGAGGCAAGGGAAAAATGGTCATTTTCACTATGATACCACCTAGTGAAAATGCTACCAAAAGATAGAGCTTGACGATACGAAGAAGTGAGCGTTGGTTTCACCTCAATCAGAATTATGGTTGCAGAGTTATGAGGTGTAGATGATCAGGGACCTATCGGTGAAAAAAATTCAGCAAACAGGCCCCTGGTGGAAAAACAGATAGTGCCTTCGGGCCAAACACGTTTTCTGCGAAGGGAAACGTATTTTCAGCCGCAATAGATTGAGAATACGCTTTCCAAAAATGAAAACGTATACGCAGAAAAGACGTCTCCACTTATCCACGTGTACCAGGGGAGGAGAGGCTTACAGGTGGGGTCCAGGCGCAGGGGGAGGGTGAGGGAGTCCTGGACTAAGGGGTCCTCGGGCGTCCGGCCTGTTATCCATGGGCCGGACTGATGGGCTGTGAAGACATGAAGACCGAAGACTGTACCTGTGTCTGGATTGGACTCTCCTTGGCATGGAAGGCAAGCTTGGCGACCGACTATGAAGATTCCTTCTTATGTAACCGACTCTATGTAACCCTAGATCCCCCCCCCCTGTGTCTATATAAACCGGTGGGGTTAGTCCGAAAAGGAGATACTCATTACCATAGTCATACAGGCTAGGCTTATAGGGTTTAGCCATTACGATCTCGTGGTAGATCAACTCTTGTAACACTCATATTCATCAAGATCAATCAAGCAGGACGTAGGGTATTACCTCCATAGGGAGGGCCCAAACCTGGGTAAATATCGTGTCCCCCTTCTCCTGTTACCATCGATCCTAGACACACAGTTCGGGACCCCCTACCCGAGATCCGCCGGTTTTGGCACCGACATTGGTGCTTTCATTGAGAGTTCCACTGTGCCGTCAACGAAAGGTTCGATGGCCCCTTCAATCATCTATAGTGATGCTATCCAAGGAGAAACCTTCCTCCCCGGATAGATTTTCGTGTTCGGCGGCTTCGTACTGCGGGCCAACTCGCTCGGCCATCTAGAGCAGATCGATAGCTACGCCCCTGGCCACCAGGTCGGATTTGGAACCTTGAACTACGTCACAGATATCTGTGGAGACTTGATCTTTGATGGATTTGAGACTGTAGCGATCGCTCCTTCTCGCCCCGATGAACATGACTTAAATCTGTCATCAGACCAGATTCAGGAGATGGCTCCTGTTGCTGCAATGGCCTCAGAACCAGAGCAGATCATGCAATTCGAGGCCACAGAGTCCGTGGCGCTAGAGCCGCACGCAGACTCGACACCCTACAATATTTGCGCCAACGGAACTCCGGACTCGTCTCCGGCTATAAGTTTCGGACCATGTACGCTTGCGGACACCGAGCTAGATCGGTTATTGATCTTCGAATTCAGTGCCGCAGACGTTTTTCAGCACTCACCTTTGGGCGATGTGCTAAACTCTTTAAATAACATGTCATTCACGGGATACTCGCAGCCGAACTATGTCTGGTTCGAACTAGGGGCTGACAACGGAGAATTTTATTTCCCACCCACCACCCACTTCATAGCCACTGTCGAGGACTTAACAGACATGCCCACTCCTGGCCCCGCAGACATTGATGGTATAGAAGACGATGCAGATAAGGAGCAAGGCCAAGACCCGCCAGTCATCAGGCGCAAGACGGCCACCCCTTCACATGACGTGTACATGATTGATACACTTAAAAAGCCTCACGACAAAGACAAGGGAGATCCAGTTAAAACTCCTGAGTCATACGACGGGACAACCGATCCCGCGGTATGGATAAAGGATTTCATCCTCCACATCCATATGGCCCGTGGGGACGACCTCCACGCCATTAAATACCTCACACTAAAACTAAAAGGACCAGCTCGGTACTGGTTAAACAGCCTGCCTGAAAACTTCGTAGGCAGCTGGGGGGACTTGGAAGAGGCCTTCCTCGATAACTTCCAAGGAAAACATGTTCGGCCACCGGATGTCGATGACCTAAGTCACATTGTCCAACAGCCCGGAGAATCAGCCAGGGAGCTCTGGACTCGGTTCTTAGTCAAAAAGAACCAAATAATCAACTGTCCGAACACGGAAGCCCTTGCGCCTTTCAAACACAGCGTCCGAGACGAATGGCTTGCATGCCACCTCGGCCAAGAAGGACCTAAATCCATGAGATCCCTCACTGCTCTGATGACCCACTTTTGCGAGGGAGAAGACAGCTGGCTCGCTCGTAGAAGCAATCGTGCCAGCAACCAGGGCACCTCCGAAATCCGAGACGGCAACGGCAAGCCACGAGGAAGCAAAAACAACAGTCGCAATGACAATGAAAGATCAGGCGACATAGCGGTCAACACCAGATTCAGCAACCACAAGCCCGGTCAGCGGAAAAAGCCATTCAAGGCGAATCGAGACGAACCATCCAACCTGGACAGGATATTGTACTGACCCTGCCAGATTCATGGCCACCCCGATAAACCAGCTAATCATACCAACAAAAAATGTTGGGTCTTTAAATAGGCTGGCAAGCTCAACACCGAACACGGGGGGAGGAGGCCGCCAAGCAACAGGGATGACGGAAAGGTTCACCAATGAAATACCGAGGGTCAGAAGCAGTCTCCACCCGAGGATCAACTACTCCTAGAACGGAAATAGCAACCCGGCTTCCGTCGCCCACTCCATACACCTAAAAACTTTGTACCGTGCATACATCATTACACACTCAAGATACCATGGGCATTGGCGGAAGCACAATACGGACAAGCCTGCAAGCACTCCAGTAACTTTTATTATTATTATTTATTTTCTTTTTTATTTCTTCCTTCGCTATCCTTTAAAAAATAGGTGACGAATAGGATAAAAATCGGAAACTGGCTCTATCGGAGTCCGGATCCGTACACTCACCTAAGGGGCTATTTCCATCAAGGATTCCCCCCACCGAGGACTGGCGGCGCAGACGTGCGACAGGAGGTCCAAAATAACTTTTTGTAGACCGCACTCTCTATTTCTTGAGCCTGTACTATGCATGTTCCTTCGCCTCCAACCCCGAGCATGTCAAATAGCCGGGGGGGTGGCTTTTATATATATATATATATATATGTATATATATATATATCATAAGTAATCATTGGCATATCGCTCAGTTACCTGTAAACAATATCCGAACTAATCATCTGTATGGTTTTTCCGACAAATATGGCTCTGATGACCCACAAGTATAGGGGATGTATCATAGTCCTTTGGATAAGTAAGAGTGTCAAACCCAACGAGGAGCAGAAGGAAATGATAAGCGGTTTTCAGCAAGGTATTCTCCACAAGCACTGAAATTATCGGTAATAGATAGTTTTGTGATAAGGTAATTGGTAACGAGTAACAAGTAACAAGTGTAAATAAAGTGCAGCAAGATGGCCCAATCCTTTTTGTAGCAAAGGACAAGCCTGGACAATTTCTTATATAGAGAAAAGCGCTCCCGAGGACACATGGGAATTGTCGTCAAGCTAGTTTTCATCACGTGCATATGATTCACGTTCGGTACTTTGATAATTTGATATGTGGATGGACCGGTGCTTGGGTGCTATCCTTACTTGGACAAGAATCCAACTTATGATTAACCCCCATTGCAAGCATCCGCAACTACAACAGAAGTATTAAGGTAAACCTAACCATAGCATGAAACATGTGGATCCAAATCAGCCCCTTACGAAGCAACGCATAAACTAGGGTTTAAGCTTCTGTCACTCTAGCAACCCATCATCTACTTATTACTTCCCAATGCCTCCCTCTAGGCCCAAACAATGGTGAAGTGTCATGTAGTCGACGTTCACATGACACCACTAGAGGGATGACAACATACATCTCATCAAAATATCGAACGAATACCAAATTCACATGACTACTAATAGCAAGACTTCTCCCATATCCTCAGGACCAAACGTAACTACTCACAAAGCATATTCATGTTCATAATCAGAGGGGTATTAATATGCATAATGATTCTGAACATCTGATATTCCACCAAGTAAACCAACTAGCATCAACTACAAGGAGTAATCAACACTACTAGCAACCTACAGGTACCAATCTGAGCTTTGGATACAAAGATTGGATACAAGAGATGAACTAGGGTTTGAGATGAGATGGTGCTGGTGAAGATGTTGATGGAGATTGACCCCCTCCCGATGAGAGGATCGTTGGTGATGACGATGGTGATGATTTTCCCCTCCCGGAGGGTAGTTTCCCCGGCAGAACAGCTCTGCCGGAGCCCTACATTGGTTCCGCGAAGGTTCCGCCTCATGGCGGCGGAGTCTCGTCCCAAAAGCTTGCTTATGATTTTTTTTCCTCGCCGAAAGACTCCATATAGCAAAAGATGGGCATCGGAGGGCCACCAGGGGGCCCATGAGGCAGGGGGCGTGCCCAGGGGGGTAGGGTGCGCCCCCCACCCTCGTGGCTGGTGGGTGGCCCCCCTCTGGTACTTCTTGTGCCCAGTATTTTTTATATCTTCTAGAAATAACTCCCATGAAGTTTCAGGACTTTTGGAGCTGTGCAGAATAGGTCTCTAATATTTGCTCCTTTTCCAGCCCAGAATTACAGCTGTCGGCATTCTCCCTCTTTATGTAAACCTTGTAAAATAAGAGAGAATAGGCATAAGTATTGTGACATAATGTGTAAGAACAGCCCATAATGCAATAAATATCGATATAAAAGCATGATGCAAAATGGACATATCAACTCCCCCAAGCTTAGACCTCGCTTGTCCTCAAGCGAAAGCCGAAATCGAAAAATATGTCCACATGTTTAGAGATAGAGGTGTCGATAAAAATAAAATACGAACATGAGGGCATCATGATCATTCTTAGAACAGCAATATATATATTGTCATATGATCTGTTATGCTAAAGTAACAATTCAATCACAATTTCAAGTATGAATCATAAACTTCATTGAGAACCAACAAACTCTAATCTCAGTCATTGAGGCAATTGCAATTTATCATAACATAGGAAAGAGTCAATATAAGAGCTTTTCAGCAAGTCCATATACTCAACCATCTTTTAGTCTTTCACAATTGCTAACACTCACGCAATATTTATGGGTATGAAGTTTTAATCGAACACAGAGAAAGATAGGGGCTTATAGTTTTGCCTCCCAACGTTTTACCTCAAGGGTAATATCAACAATAATAGTTCATGAAGACTCACATCCAATTAGCTATATATATCAGGATCTTTCCAACATAATGTGCTTGCCAAAGGATAAAATGTAAAAAAGGAAAGGTGAAGATCACCCTAACTCTTATGTAAGGTAGAAGATAAAAGTAAAAGATAGGCCCTTCACAGAGGGAAGCAGAGGTTGTCATGCGCTTTTATGGTTGGATGCACAAAATCTTAATGCAAAAGAACGTCACTTTATATTGCCACTTGTGATATGGACCTTTATTATGCAGTCCATCGCTTTTATTTCTTCCATATCACAAGATCGTATAAAGCTTATTTTCTCCCACACTAATAAGTCATACATATTTAGAGAGCGATTTTTATTGCTTGCACCGATGACAACTTACTTGAAGGATCTTACTCAATACATAGGTAGATATGGTGGACTCTCATGGCAAAACTGGGTTTAGGGATATTTGGAAGCAGAAGTAGTATCTCTACTTGGTGTAGAGAAATTGGCTAGCATCAGAGGGAAAGGCAAGCTCAACATGTTGGATGATCCATGACAATATAATTTATCTCAGATGTAAGAAAACATAACCCATTATGTTGTCTTCCTTGTCCAACATCAACTCTTAGCATGTCATACTTTAATGAGTGCTCACAGTCATAAAAGATGTCCAAGATAGTATATTTATATGTGAACTTCTCTTTCTTTATTACTTCCTATTAATTGCAACGATGACCAAAACTATGTTTGTCAACTCTCAACAACTTTTATTCATCATACTCTTTATATGTGAGCTCATTACTCTCCATAGGATCCATATGATCTCTTTGTTTCTTTTTATTTCTTCTCTTTTATTTTATTCCCTCAAGATCATAGCAAAATAGTCAAGCCCTTGACTCAACACTAATCTTCATTATATAGCTTACGGACTCGATTACATAGAAGGATCATAAAGCAAAACTCACAACTAGATCATACTAAAACTTTATTCTACTAGATCAAGATATTATCAAAAGGATCGAACTAAGAAACACGGTAAAGATAAAAGTGATGGTGATACAATACCGGGGCACTCCCCCAAGCTTTGCAGTTGCCAAGGGGAGTGCCCATACCAGATACTCAGTTCTTCTTTGTTGGTGAAGAAGGTGGAGTTGTTGATGATGGATAGTCGCACATCGAGCGTAGGAGGTTCTCCAACTTGCGGATAATGCCCTTGAGTGCGATGATATGCTCCTTTAACAAAATATTTTCACGTGTGAGATACTTGTTTTGTATACGGGCTAACTCAATCATCTTGAAAGCTTCAATCTCGGTTGGGTTAAGAAGATTGTGATCAAGTTGAAGGATGTCTTCTGCTGCCGGAACTTGGTCCTCCGTGGCCTTCTTGATCCCTTCATCCTTGTTGATCTCTCCGGGCTCTTCTCTCTTCAGCTCCATCTTCATTAGCCAAGCATCGTTGCCCTCATTGTTGGAGGAGGAGGGAGAAAACATGATGCTTGGCCTTGACAACCCTGGCAGAAAATAGCTCGAAACAAGAACAGGAGATTTTTGCATGATACGCTCGTCAAAACCTTTGGGAGATTATATAATGAATTTTTACCGACCAAAAGATGTATCGTGCAAGAAAACGGAGTCCGGAGAGCACACAAGGTGCCCACAAGGCAGGGGGCATGCCCAGGGGGTAGGGCGCACCCTCCACCCTCGTGGAAGCCTCGTGTCCTTTCCGGTCTACTTCTTATTTTCCTATTTTTCTAAATATTCCAAAATGGAGAAAAATTGCCATTAGAACTGTTTTGGAGTCGGTTTACTTATCGTACCACATACCTATTCCTTTTCGGAGTCAGAAACATTCTGGAAAGTGTCCCTTATGTATTCCTCCAGGGTTACGGTTTCAATGATATTAGTTTCAACATTTATAGGGTTACCTGAGATATAATGTTTCATTTTTGACCATTCACCACCCTCGGATTTGTGCCTTCAAAGTTGTTGATTTTTATGGCACCGGAACGATAATCCTCCTCGATAACGTAAGGACCTTCCCATTTAGAGAGAAGTTTGCCTGCAAAAAATCTTAAACGGGAGTTGTATAGCAATACATAATCACCTACATTAAACTCACGCTTTTGTATCCTTTTATCATGCCATCTTTTTTACTTTTTCTTTAAACAATTTGGCATTTTCATAGGCTTGGGTTCTCCATTCATCAAGTGAGCTAATGTCAAATAACCTCTTCTCACCGGCAAGTTTGAAATCATAGTTGAGCTCTTTAATAGCCCAATATGCCTTATGTTCTAATTCAAGAGGTAAGTGACATGCTTTACCATAAACCATTTTATACGGAGACGTACCCATAGGATTTTTATATGCAACTCTATAGGCCCATAATGCATCATCAAGTTTCTTGGACCAATTCTTTCTAGATCTATTAATAGTCTTTTGCAAAATTAATTTGAGCTCTCTATTACTTAATTCTACTTGACCACTAGACTGTGGGTGATAAGGAGATGCAATTCTATGATTAACATCATACTTAGCAAGCATTTTACGAAAGGCACCATGAATAAAATGTGAACCACCATCAGTCATTAAATATCTAGGGACTCCAAACCTCGGGAAAATAACTTCTTTAAGCATCTTAATAGAGGTGTTATGATCACACTACTAGTCGGAATAGCTTCTACCCACTTAGTAACGTAATCAACAGCAACTAAAATATGTGTATACCCGTTAGAGGAAGGAAAAGGTCCCATATAATCAAAGCCCCAAACATCAAATGGTTCAATAACAAGTGAATAATTCATAGGCATTTCTTGACGTCTACTGATATTACCAATTCTTCGACATTCATCACAAGACAAGACAAACTTACGGGCATCCTTGAAGAGAGTAGGCCAATAAAAACCGGATTGCAATACCTTATGTGCAGTTCTATCTCCGGCATGGTGTCCTCCATAAGCCTCGGAGTGACACTTGCGTAGGATCAGTTCCTGTTCATGCTCAAGTACACAACGTCTAATAATACCATCTACTCCTTCTTTATAAAGATGTGGGTCATCCCAGAAGTAATGTCTCAAATCATAGAAGAACTTTTTCTTTTGCTGGTATGTGAAACTAGGTAGTATAAATTTAGCAACAATATAATTAGCATAATCAGCATACCAGGGAGCAGTTCGAGAAGCATTTATGACATTTAATTGTTCATCAGGAAAGCTATCATCAATAGGTAGTGGGTCATCAAGAACATTTTCTAGCCTAGACAAGTTGTCTGCAACGGGGTTCTCAGCTCCCTTTCTATCAATAATATGCAAATCAAATTCTTGTAGCAAGAGAACCCATCTAATAAGTCTAGGTTTAGCATCTTTCTTTTCCATAAGGTATTTAATAGCAGCATGATCAGTGTGAATAGTTACTTTAGAATCAACAATATAAGGTCTGAACTTATCACAAGCAAAAACAACTGCTAAAATTCTTTTTCAGTAGTAGCATAATTTCTCTGGGCATTGTCTAGGGTTTTACTAGCATATTGAATAACATTTAATTTCTTATCAACTCTTTGCCCTAGAACAGCACCTACAGCATAATCACTAGCATCACACATAATTTCAAAGGGTAAATTCCAATCAGGTGGCTGAACAATGGGTGCAGATATTAATGCTTTCTTAAGTATTTCAAATGCTTCTACACAATCATCATCAAAGACAAAAGGAATATCTTTTTGTAATAGGTTATTCAGAGGCCAAGAAATTTTTGAGAAGTCCTTAATGAACCTCCTATAAAAACCGGCGTGACCGAGGAAGCTTCTTATACCTTTAATGTCCTTGGGACATGACATCTTTTCTATAGCATCAACTTTAGCTTTATCAACTTCAATGCCTCTTTCAGAAATTTTATGCCCCAAGACAATACCTTCATTAACCATGAAGTGGCATTTCTCCCAATTCAGAACAAGATTAGTTTCTTCACATCTCTGCAAAACTCGATCAAGGTTGCTCAAGCAATCATCAAAAGAGGATCCATAAACGGAGAAATCGTCCATGAAAACCTCACATATCTTTTCACAAAAGTCAGAAAATATAGCCATCATGCATCTTTGAAAGGTAGCATGTGCATTACATAAACCAAAAGGCATACGTCTATAAGCAAAAGTACTGAAAGGGCAAGTAAAAGTGGTCTTTGCTTGATCATCAGCTGACACAGGTATTTGAGAGAAGCCAAAGTAACCATCTAGAAAGCAAAAATGTGTATATTTGGATAATCTTTCTAGAATTTGATCAATGAAAGGTAAGGGGTAATGATCTTTTTTAGTAGCCTTATTTAATTTGCGGAAATCAATTACCATCCTATAACCTGTAATAATTCTTTGCGAAATCAATTCATCTTTATCATTAGGAACAACAGTAATACCTCCCTTCTTAGGGACACAATGGACAGGACTTACCCACTGGCTATCAGCAACGGGATAAATTATACCTGCCTCAAGGAGCTTTAATATTTCCTTTCTTACCACTTCTTTCATCTTAGGATTCAGCCGTTGTTGGTGATCAATAACTGGTTTGGCGTCTTTCTCCAAATTTATTTTGTGTTGACATAGAGTGGGACTAATGCCCTTAAGATCATCAAGAGTATATCCAATAGCAGCACGGTGCTTCTTCAGAGTTTTCAATAATTTTTCTTCTTCATGCTCTGAAAGGTTAGCACTAATAATAACAGGATATATCTTCTTTTCATCAAGATAAGCATATTTATGAGTATCAGGTAATGGTTTAAGCTCAAACACGGGATCACCCTTGGGTGGAAGAGTATCCCCTAGGATTTCAACAGGCAAGTTGTGTTTCAGAATAGGTCCTTGTTTAAATAATACTTCATCTATTTCCCTTTTTTCATTCATAAACATATCATTTTCATGGTCTAGCAAATATTGTTCTAAAGGATCATGAGGGGGCACAGCAATAGAAGCAAGACCAATAATTTCATCTTTACTAGGCAATTCTTCATCATGGGGTTGTCTACAGAATTTAGAAAAATTAAACTCATGAGACATATCATCCAAACCAATAGTAACAACATCCTTCTTGCAATCTATCTTAGCATTAACAGTATTCAAGAAGGGTCTACCAAATATAATGGGACAAAAGCTATCTTGAGGGGAACCAAGAACAAGAAAATCAGCAGGATATTTAACTTTCCCACACAAGACTTCAACATCTCTAACAATCCCAACTGGTGAAATAGTGTCTCTATTGGCAAGCTTAATTGTG